>NW_019174481.1:2127267-2382376 GCF_002260705.1 Seriola dumerili
GACATAAATGTAAAATACTGAATCACCTCACTTACTACTACGCATATTTATTATTCAATTTTATAAATTGCAAAAGATAAGAAAGAAAGTTGGAGGTCCCAAATGCGTTATCAACCCAGCCGTCAGTGTAGACTAATGCTACCCTCGGTCATGCGCAGCCATCCATTCATTGCTGCTTTCATCTCCAGTCTGCAGAGGAACGGGTCTTGCAGTCCTGCGGCATCTCGATCACTCTGCTAGGCTACAGCACATTCTGTGCCATACATATCTCTTACGCTCCCTCCTCACAAACCGTCCTCCGCCTCCCCTGCCATTGTCCTGACGTCTGTTCTCTCTCCTCTCTTCTCTCGGTCGTTGGCGACAGGAATGAATCACTACCATGAGAGGAGCTGGAGGTGGCACTATCAGCTCTAAAAACAAAACTCTTTCCCTTCCACAAAATGGGGTTTTGAAATTGATTGTTGCCACTTGTTTGTCCCTGACTTGTCTTTCTTGTCTGAACCCTGGTAAAAACTTAGCTCTTCCATGACCCTTGAGAAACTGCTTTTGGGGACTAATGGATTTGTTGTTCCTGTCCTGCCTAAATCAGCCAGAGCGTCCAGATCTGCCAGGAAGATTCTAACAGTTTTTTAACAGTTTTCTAACAGTGACACTATTTTTTTTTTTTTTTTGATTAAGCTCCAACTCCATTTCTACCTTGTTGAAAATAAAGGTCTATACAAACTATCTTTGTTTTATATGTGCTAACTTGGGTTCTAAAACAACCGTTAAGTAAGGTATAAAATATCGTAAAGACATCATAATAAGGTAAAGCAAAAAACGTCATTAAACTTCATAATATATGTAAGGTGCAACATTTCATAAAAAAGTCTTATTATATAAGGGAAAAAAATGTAAAAACTCGTCACCGTATAGTAAGAGCATGAAAAACGTCATAGTATAATATGGTATATTGAGAATTTTTTTTTCAAAAAGAGTATAGTAGTATAAAAAATGGTAAAAATGTGAAAAAAGTCCAGATATAGTAAGGCATGAAAATGTGAAAAAACGTCATAGTATAGTAAGGCAAAAAAATGTCAAAAAACGTCATAGTATAATAAGGCAAAAAAAGTAAGAGTATAGTAAGGCAAAAAAATATCAAAAAACGTCATAGTACAATAAGGCAAAAAAAGTCATAGTATAGTAAGGCAAAAAATTTCAAAAATCATCATTGTATAGTAAGGCATGAAAATGTGAAAAAATGTTATAGTATAGTAAGGCAAAAAAACATCATAGTATAATAAGGCAAAAAAAAGTCATAGTATAGCAAGGCAAAAAAATGTCAAAAAACGTCATAGTATAATAAGGTAAAAAAAAGTCATAGTATAGTAAGGCAAAAAAATGTCAAAAAACGTCATAGTATAATGAGGCAAAAAACATCATTATATAGTAAGGCATGAAAATGTGAAAAAACGTCATAGTATAGTAAGGCAAAAAAATGTCAAAAAACGTCATAGTATAATAAGGCATGAAAATGTGAAAAAACGTCATATTATAGTAAGGCAAAAGAATGTCAAAAAACGTCATAGTATAATAAGGCAAAAAAAGTAAGAGTATAGTAAGGCAAAAAAATGTCAAAAAACGTCATAGTATAGTAAGGCAAAAAAAAAGTCATAGTATAGTAAGGCAAAAAATGTCAAAAATCATCATAGTATAGTAAGGCATGAAAATGTGAAAAAACGTCATAGTATAGTAAGGCAAAAATAAGTCATAGTATAGTAAGGCAAAAAAATGTCAAAAAACGTCATAGTATAATAAGGCAAAAAAAGTCATAGTATAGTAAGGCAAAAAAATGTCAAAAAACGTCATAGTATAGTAAGGCAAAAAAATGTCAAAAAATGTTATATTATTATAAGTCATAAAGATGCGACAGTATAGTAAGGCAAAAAATGTCAAAAAACGTCAATGTATAGTAAGGCAAAAATCGTCATAGTATAATAAGGCAAAAAATAATTTTAAAAAAACTTCATTTTATAGTTAGGCGTTAAAATGTCATAGTATAGTAAGGCAAAAAAAACGTCAAGAAACGTTATAATATTGTAAGGCATAAAGATGTCATAGTATCGTAAGGCAAAAAATTTAAAAAAAAACGTCATTGTATAATAAGTTATAAACACATCATAGTATAGTAAGGCAAAAAATGTCAAAAATCGTTGCGGTATATTAAGAATATATATTAAAAAACGTCATAGTATAATAAGGCAAAAAAGTCATACTATTGTAAGGCAAAAAATGTCAAAAATCATCATTGTATAGTAGGGCATGAAAATGTGAAAAAAAGTCATAGTATAGTAAGGCAAAAAATGTAAAAAAAAAACGTCATTGTATGTAGGGCATGAAAATGTGAAAAAAAGTCATAGTATAGTAAGGCAAAAAATGTAAAAAAAAAACGTCATTGTATAGTAAGGCAAAAATCGTCATAGTATAGTAAGGCATAAAAACGTCATCGTATTGTAAGGCATAAAAACATCATAGTATAATAAGGCAAAAAATGTCAAAAATTGTTACGGTATATTAAGGCATGAAAATGTGAAAAAACGTCATAGTATAGTAAGGCAACAAAAAGCCATAGTATAGTAAGGCAAAAAAAATGTCAAAAATCATCACAGTATAGTAAATCATAAAAATGACATAGTATATTAAGGCAAAAAAATGTCAAAAAAAAGTCATCGTATAGTAAGGCAAAAAAAATGTCAAAAAACGTCATAGTATAATAAGGCAAAAAAAAGCCACAGTGAAGCAAGGCAAAAAAATGTCAAACAACGTCATAGTATAATAAAGCAAAAAAAGTCATAATATAGTAAGGCAAAAAAATGTCAAAAAACGTCAGTATCTTAAAACATAAAAATGACATAGTATAGCAAGGCAAAAAAAATGTCAAAAAACGTCACAGTATAATAAGGCCAAAAATGTAAAAAAACGTCATTGGATAGTAAGGCAAAAATCGTCATAGTATAATAATGCATAAAAACGTCAGATTATTGTAAGGCAAAAAAACGTCATAGTATAGTAAGGCAAAAAATGTCAAAAATCGTCATTCTATAGTATGTCATGAAAATGTGAAAAAACGTCATAGTATAGTAAGGCAAAAAAAGTCATAGTATAGTAAGGCAAAAAAATGTCAAATACCGTCATGGTATAGTAAGGCATTAAAACATCATAGAATCATAAGGCAGAAAAACATCATAGTATAGTAAGGCAAAAAAATGTCAAAAAACGTCATAATATAGTAAGGCAAAAAAATGTCAAAAAATGTCATAGTATAGTAAGGCATTAAAACATCATAGAATCATAAGGCAGAAAAACATCATAGTATAGTAAGGCAAAAAAATGTCAAAAAACGTCATAATATAGTAAGGCAAAAAAATGTCAAAAAATGTCATAGTATAGTAAGGCAATAAAATGTCAAAAAATGTCATAGTATTTTAAGGCATAAAGATGTCATAGTATAGTGAGGCAAAAAAAACATCATAGTATAGTAAGGCACAAAAAAATGTCATAGTATAGTAAAGCAAAAGGATGTCTTAGTATAGTACAGCAAAAAAAATGTCAAAAAACGTCACATTATAGTAAGGCAAAAAATGTAAAAAAAAACGTCATAGTATAGTAAGGGAAAAATCGTCATAGTATATAGTAAGGCATAAAAACATCAATGTATTGCAAGGCATAAAAACATCAAAGTATAGTAAGGCATAAAAATGTGAAAAAACGTCATAGTATAGTAAGGCAAAAAAATGTCAAAAACCATGATGGTATAGTCAGGCATTAAAACATCATAGTATAATAAGGCATAAAAACGTCATAGTATAGTAATCCAAAAAAAAACATTATGGTATAGTAATGCAAAAACTGTCAAAAAACGTTATAGTACAGTAAGGTATTAAAACATCCTAGTATAATAAGGTATAAAAACGTCATAGTACAGTAAGGCAAAACAACGTCAAAAAACGTCATGGTATAGTAAGGCATAAAAACGTCATAGTATAGTAAGGCAAAAAAAAGTCAAAAAACGTCATGGTATAGTAAGGCATAAAAAACATCATAGTAGAGTAACGTAAAAATTGTCAAAAAACATCATGGTATAGTAAGGCATAAAAACGTCAAAAAATGTCGTAGTATAGTAAGGCAAAAAAAAGTCATAGTATAGTAAGGCAAAAAACGTCATAGTATAATAAGACATAAAAATGTCATAGTATAATAAGGCAAAAAAATGTCAAAAAACGTCATAGTATAATACGGTAAAAAAAAGTCATAGTATAGTAAGGCATAAAAATGTCCAAAAACATCATAGTATAGCAAGGCAAATAACGTCATAATATAGTAAGGCAAAAAAATTTCAAAAAACGTCATTGTATAGTGAGGCAAAAAATTTTAAAAAACTTCATCGTATAGTAAGGCCTAAAAACGTTATATAATAGTGAGGCAAAAAAAATGTCAAAAAATGTCACAGGCATAATAAGGCATACAAACGTCATAGTATAAAAAGGCAAAAAAAACGTAATAGTATTGTAAGGCATAAAAACGTCATAGTATAGTAAGGCATAAAAATGTCCAAAAACTTCATAGTATAGTAAGGCAAAAAACGTCATAATATAGTAAGGCAAAAAAATTTCAAAAAACGTCATTGTATAGTAAGGCATAAAAATGTCCAAAAACGTCATAGTATAGTAAGGCAAAAAAACGTCATAGTATAGCAAGGCATAAAAATGTCAAAAAACATGATATTATTGTATGGCTTAAAAACATAATAGTATAGTGAGTCAAATAATGTAAAAAAAAACGTCATAGTACAGTAAGGCATAATCATACTATAGTAAGGCATAAAATGTAAAAAAAAAACGTCATAGTACAGTAAGGCATAATCATACTATAGTAAGGCATAAAATGTCATGAAAATGTCATAGTATGGTAATGCATAACAAACTTCATAGTATAGTTAGGCAAAAAATGTCAAAAAACATCGTAGTATTGTCAGGCATTAAAACATCATAGTAAAATTGGCAAAAAAAAGTCAAGAGACGTCATGATATAGTAAGGTATTGAAACATCATATTATAATAAGGCAGAAAAACATCATAGTATAGTAACGCAAAAAAATGCCAAAAAACATTATGTTATAGTAAAGCATAAAAACGTCATAGTATAACATGCAAAAAAATGTCAAAAAACTTCATGGTATAGTAAGGCATTAAAACATCATCGTATAATAAGGCATAAAAACGTCATAGTACAGTAAGGCAAAAAAATGTCAAAAAACGTCATGGTATAGTAAGGCATGAAAACATCATATTGAAGTAAGGCAAAACTGTCAAAAAACGTCATGATATAGTAAGGCATTAAAACATCATAGTATAATTAGGCAGAAAAACATTATAGTACAATAAGGCAGAAAAACAACACAGTATAGTAAGGCAAAAAAATGTCAAAAAACGTCACAGTATATTAAGGCAAAAAAATATAAAAAAACATCATAGTATAATCAGGCATATAGACATCATAGTATTGTAAGGTAAAAAAATATCAAAAAACATCATAGTATAATAGGGCAAAAAAATGTCAAAAAACTTCATGGTATAGTAAGGCAAAAAAAATGTCAATAAACAACACTGTATTGTAAGGCATAAAAACGTCATAATATATCTAGGCAAAAAAAATTCAAAATTTGTCATAGTACAGTAAGGCATAAAAACATCAAAGAAGGTATATGTATAGTATGGCATAAAAATGCCCCAAAACGTCATAATACAGTGAGGCATAATCACTGTATCACTGTAAGGCATAAAATGTCATGAAAATGTCATAGTAAAGTAAGGGATAAAAATGTCAAAAACCGTTATAGTATAGTAAGGCATAACAAACATCATAGTATAGTTAGGCAAAAAATGTCAAAAAACATCATATTATTGTAAGGCATAAAAACGTCATAGTATATTTAGGCAAAAAAATGTCAAAGTATTAAAAGAACCTAAAACTTTATTAGTTTAAGGCAACAGTTATAACCCCTCCCGCCCCATCACAAAGGTCATAGTATAGTAAAGCATAAGAAAAGTAATAAAATTCATGGTGACATGGTGATTCTTCCTCAACCTTCATTTGATTTCTGCTTTAAGCCTAAAAGTTTGCATTTTCCGATTGATGCAATTTAAAGCTTAATAAGCAGTGTGTCACCTAAAAATAAGATACAACCCAACCCGTGCAGTAACAGGCCTTTTGCACATTAGACAATTCAACTTGTTGTCGTTGAAAACCACAGGTTTCCAGGCATGCTATTCAAGTGTCCGTGCCAGTGTGACTGTGAGCCAGCATGAACTGAAAGCCTACATGAAATTTATCCATCATTAATTTTAAAATTTACCCTACTGTGAAATGTACACATTGTCTCTGAAACCTGTGTTGTTTTAGGACTGAAAAAATATGGCAGATTACACGAAGATCCAGCACATGGTAATCAGAGTCAGAGAAAGAACTGAAATAAAAACTGTCAGACCCCAAGGTAAATATCCCATGAGCTCATGGTGCCATATGAGCTAAAATGGAACATGATGGTGCATCTCTTTTTGGTTTATAATTAAACCTTTAGAGAATTCCACCTCGGTTTCAAAAGTCTGTCCTTTGATGTGGCTGAGTTTTGATATTTCGTAATGCTGATCCCTGAACACAGCTGTCAGGAAAATCAATTTGAAATCTGGACTATGGACAGTTTCATAGATTTTTGTAGAAAACACTGAGAAATTTAGGATCAAATGAAGCACTGAAGGTATTTCTTAACTTAAATAAACAAATGTGGGAACTACAAAGCCAGAAGACTCACTAAAAAACATTTATCAAAACAGATAAAGCAGATAAAATTATATGTTAAGGCTCCAAAAATCTATGTGGATACCTCCATCTGTAAGAATCATTCCTCTATACCTGGTCTAAACGATAATGTTTTTTCCACTTGGAAACAAAGAGGTATTGTAAGTATTGTAGGTGACCTTTATATTAACCTGAACTTTGCGTCATTTGCAGTTACAAGCTGTTTGTAATATTCCTACGTCACGTTTTTTCAGATATCTACAAATTCGAGACTATGTCAGGAAACAAATGAATAATTTTGAAATTCTGGACAAAAAAATGCATTTACTCCTGTTTCTCTTTTAGGGGTTACCTTTTTCTATCAGATCCTACACAAGAAAACTCTATTAAACACAGCAGGACTTCAGCAGGCATGGGCGAATGAACTTAATTTAGAACTGAAATATGAGGTTTGGGATGAGTGTTTAAAGATCATACATGACTGTCCAGGCAATGTCTGCCATAGTCTCATCTCATTTAAAATATTACATAAATTTTATTACTCTAAAGAAAAGTTTCACTTATTTTTCTGATTTCTCACCTATTTGTAATCATTGTAAATCTGGGATTGGTAATCTGACATACTCTTTCTGGTCATGCAGTAAACATAACACCTATTGGAAAGCATTTTTCATTGTCTTTCAGAGGCATTTGGGAAACAGTGGGTGCTTTACTATCTGCCAATAAATATGAGAAAATGGCTGTCTTGTTTGGAATGGTAACTGCAAAGAAGTTAATTTTACAAATGTGGAAGCTGGACTCTGTACCCACATATGATTTGTGGCTGGGAGAAATGGCAAACACACTATATTTGGAGAGACTGAGATTTTACAATGAAGATGTGTGCTTGATAAGATTTGGGACCCTGCTCTGCAATATTTTCAGGCTAAGAATTAATGTGTGGAGTCCAATGTGAAGCACCATGCCTTTCAAAAGGTACTTTGTTGTTGCTTTTTTTTAATCATTACTAATGATATGAATTACTTTTTTTTATCATTATTAATCATTACCTTGCACGTAATTTATCTGACTGTGGCTACTGTTATCATGATTGATGTGCTGTCTGTTTGTTTGTGGGATTTTTTTTTCCTTCTCTGTTTTCTGTATGTTTGTTGAATATGCAGCAAAAAATTAACATATTTTGAAAAATAAATAAATAAATGTGAAATAACAAGAGCAGTGTTTTCTTGAAAATGATCGACTCTCCTCTTAGATATGTTCATGTTGCGGTGTGTACCAAAATGGGAAATAACAATTGAAAAACAAAGTAAAAATATGACAACAAATGATATAACAGCTGTACATAATACTGGTCTGTGTACTTTGTTCACATTTTTAAAGAACCTCATTTCAGCAAAATACTATTGCAAAATGTGACTGATCTGAGTACATTTCTGTTGACTTCCAAACAACAGCATAATGACAGTAATGCATCCTAATGTTTACTATTTCTCAACCTTTAAGCTCATTGGGGAAATGGCCTTAACAATTATTAACCGTTCCAGATCTGAACAAGGCTCTTCACCCTGCTTTATCATAGTGAACAAAATGAGCATGAGGTATCTTGGATTTGTTCTCCTGGTTTGGATGCATGGAGTGCTGCATGGTAAGAACAAATCAATTCTGTCACTTAGAAAAATCTCAGTTTGTTAAATATATGTTTAGGATGTACTTTTGTGTATCATTGTATTTCAGCACAAGATGCAGCTAAGTCTTGTAGCGCTCCCAAACTGGCTGGTGGTTATTTTGTCCCTGTTGAAAGAAATTATCCTCCTGGAGCTAAGATCACGTATGCCTGTGATGACAGACTTAAACCAGTAGTGGAGGATTGGTGGGCAACCAGCACATGTGAAAATGGCACATGGGTTCATGAACCACAATGTATCGGTAAGTGTTTCATAAATACTTCTACTGGAATAGGTTGGAGGTTATTTGTATATCCTGCCAAGGAATAATGTCAACAAATCATTCAATACATGCACTAAAAATGCAGTCAGAGTCAGTGAGATTTTTGGAAGCACATTATTTCAGCAATTAAATAGGAGAAGCATAAAACCGGCATTTCACATTTTGTGCACGCTAACGCCTCCTCTTTTTAAATGCAACTTCTTCAAATGCAACACCTTCCCCCAATCCCTACCGAAAGGCCTCAAGATGAATCACCAGTAAGAAATATAAAAAATAAAATAAATAAATAGATAAGAATTCTGTTACTGAAGGTTATGTTTATTTATGTATTTATTTTCATCTAATCTTTGCTTCTTCTCAACTTCTGAAGTAAGGTACATATTACTTCATATTTCCAAAGTATCTATATCAAACATTCATAAAAGTAATTTTGTAAGTCCAAAAATGTTGAATGAGACTGAAATTTTGTTTTTTTTTCCTCAGATGAACAAGACTGCATTTCACCAACAATCCCCAATGGACATAACAGTAAAAACTCAACTTGGTATAAGAACGAAAGCGTATTAAGGACAAAATGTAACAGCGGATATGAACACAAAGACCGAGTCACAACAGCCAAATGTGTAGATGGAAACTGGTTGTCTTTGCCCATCTGTCAGAGTAAGTCTGGCAGATATGTTACTTGAGAAATAAAAAAGGAAAAAAAAACAGTTCATAGGTTTCCATGTCTAAATCCTGAACCACGTTCATCATCTGCAACAACCAAGTAGTTATTCATAGGGGCAGCTTTTCCTGTTCCTCTTCATGATTTGTTTTCTTATTTACAGAAAGTACCACTGCATGCGGCCAGCCCCCTAAAGTCCCTCATGCCGTAATAATTCATCAGAGATACCAGGAGGTTTTTCCTGCAGATTCAGAAGTGCAGTATAAATGTGAAGATGGATACGCTACAGAGGAAGCATCCAGCAGCAAATCCATCTATTGTATAGCTGGGAACTGGGATGAAGTCCCAACATGCAGTAAGTGGACAATGTGCTGAGATATGCAGGGATGAAAATAACATTTATGAATTGGTATTAAAGTGGATATTATCAATATTTATATATTAGCAATGGATCACATGACATAAAAACATGATGGGAAAAATGATTAACCATTATGGAAGAAATGCACAAAAACAACAAGGTGGTATGATAACTAACCATAACTAATAACTGGTGTGTTCACTGTCTCTTATAGCATATTCTAGCAGGTCTGGATCAAATACAAAAGGGAGTCAAACTCAAATCCCAAGTAAATAACTTAATTTCTCCTTATACATTGTATAATGTACCAGTTAATATCTCAACCAACAAGAAACTTTTTTGTTTTTTCTATTTCAGTCAATAACTGTGGAAGACACCCTACCATAGAAAATGGTGACGTTGTGGAAATTGCTGACATGTTTTTGAGATTCCGCTGCAATAGTTTTTACAGACGAGTGGGTCCAGAGAAAGTGACGTGCGATACAGATCGCACATGGTCAGATGAACCCATGTGTGAAGGTATAAACAAGTCAACCCTACTAACTTTTATTTCAATGGACTGCCCATGAGGTTGGTTCACGAAAAAGTTAACAAAGTGTTGTTCCTTGTGTGCAGCTGCCTACTGTTCTTTGGACACTTCTGAATATCCTGACTTAATACCTGATGGAGTTAAATTTATAAAAGATGGTGACAGAGTGGAATTGAAATGTGTGAAAAAACACTGGCGCTGGGTGACAGATCATTACTCTTTGGTCCAGTGCATTAATGGAAAAGTTAAGTTAACAAAATGTAAGTATCACTTTAAGCTCTTTACATTAATATGCCATTGACAGAAATACAGTAGTATCATGATGAACCGCGAGGAAAGTGACAAGGTTTAAATATTAGTGTGATCCTTACAGGCTAATAAAGGATTTGTTCCCAGGCTCAGCTCTGGTGTACGATTAACCTTAGCCTTAAAGGAATTGTTTTGACATTTTGGGAAATACACTTATTCACTTTCTTTCCAAGTGTTAGATGAGATGATTGACACTATTTTCATGTCTGTACTCTAATATGTAGCTTGAACCAGCAGCTAAGTAGCGTAGCTTAGCACAAACACTTTCAACAGGAGGAAACAGCACCTGGGTTTGTCCAAAGGTTTATAAAATCTTCCTCCCTGAACCTCTAAAGCTCTCAATGATCACTTCAATATATTTGTTTGATCCGTACAACAAACAAAGTGTAAAAACAACAACTTGTAGTTATACAGGGATTTATGTGCTGGACTATATTTGGCTGAGATTCTCTGCTGGTTGCCAGGCAACCTCAAGGTGATGACCAGAGAGCTGAAGTCATGACATCATACCTGGGCTAGCGTCTGTTCCCCTATAGCTTCTGTATCTAAATGCTATCTCTCATTTAGCATTTCTTCCATCATTTTCTCTGAAGTGAAGTGTGTTTCTGGGGTTATTATTATTATTATTATTATTATTATTATTATTATTATTATTATTATTATTATTATTATTAGTATTAGTATTATTATTATTATTAGTATTATTATTATATTCATGGCTGTACTTCTATATGATTATTTTTAGGTTGTGGCTATTTCGAAAGAAATACGGTGAGTGTTATTCCTTGCATTTATGATTATGTATTTATAGTATTTGGTTTTTTTTTATTATTAGTGTTTATATAACTATTTATTGTCTTGTGACCAGAACACTTGCTGGGGCCCTATGACCGAGTCGTCTTAGGATTTGATCACCACTGACTGAAAACGACTGCCAGCCTGGAAACTTAGTTATGGTGATGTCACACAATGTGTTGAGTTTTTCAGAAACTGTTTCAGGCTTCTCATTTTGATATATGAATCCCTGCATAATGTAGTAGTACATTTTTGTCTGTATGCTCAAAGCCACAAAAATGACTGGCGGATGGCCTGAATAAAATCTCAACACTAATCTGTATAGAATTGTGTTTCTAGAGTTTTTTGTGTCATCAAAAAAACAAAACAAAACAAAAACCCTGCTTATCCTGTTCAGGATCACAAGTGGCAGGTGGCTTTCCCAGGTGGACCACATCCTGGACAGGCTATCACTTTGTCACAAGACTAATGACTCACACAGATTGATTAATTAATTAATTAGTGGTGAATTCTGTGATTGCTGTGACACAATTAAAATCCACCCACAACACTACCCCTGGATGCAACCGATACTTTATTGTACTTGATTTCTTGCCATTCAGTTTTACTGTTTCCGTTTGTTTATCCCCTCCTTAGTTACTAAAAATAAGTAATTTCACAATTAATCACATTTCATAGGATTATATGTCTGTATTCAAATTAAGTTTCTTGCATATGTACATGACTACATCAACTTCTAATATCTAATCATTGTGCTCATTTATGCTAAATGGGTTAAAAAATAATCACCTCTCTATGTTTATTTTGCATTGCACAGTTACAAACCTAAAGATTTTGAGTATAAATCAGGTAACTGTGTGAATCATTGTGGTTCCACAAAAACATGTGCCATTGCACATGTAAAATGTGATGACTGCTGAGCTTTGAAGATGTGAATTCAGCTGTAAATGAGACATAACTTCATTTTGGCAGTGTATATTTACATTTTATTGCTTAAATATCCTCCCCAGGCATGTTTTCATATACTCTGCTTTGAATGATAACTTGTGTCAACAAATTTAGTGGCAGATATAAGTAATGCATTCATGTTGTAAATGAGATTCTGACTGTGAATATTTCAGGTTTAATGTATGTAAAATTCTATAAACCTTCAGTGACTTGACCAAAGATAGGTATTTGCTCTGACCAGCGTTGCTCTTACATTGTGCTAAGTTGTCATTTAATAGATCATTGGATTTAAACATGCTGCCAACATGCATGTTAATTACTTGGTGTCTTTTGTTTGATACCATACAATGTCTCCATGTTGAAACAGGTGTAAGTATTTGCATTGTTAAAGTCAAGTTTGATTTGTGAGGCATTGTAGGTGACTGTCATTCAGTGACCAATGGTCAGAAATATTGTTGTTTTTAGACATTGTGCTCATCCAGAAGTGATGAAGACAGACTCAGCTGGATAAATAATTAAACTAGGGGAGGCATAAAACTGACCTGAGATCACAGCAATCCGGGAAATCATTTTGAAATTTGAACTCTAAATAATAATCAATCAATAATATTTTGTTGACTGTTGCAGAGCAAATGACCCTCAGATAGTCTGGTAGCTCTTCTCCAGGGACAAATTAATCATTATCATAGACCTTTCCCAAACAAATTTACAAATGTGGAATTAATACAATAAACATAAAAACTGTGTCAGTCTTTGAAATATGAATAAATTTATGTTATGCAAGGTCAGGAAGCAATGCTGAACACAAAACTGACGTTTGTTAGCAAATTCATTTAAAAGAGATTCTTTTGCAAAAGTGACTGATCTGAATGTGGAGCCTTCCAAACGCTGTCTTTCTTATCGTAACAATCATTTAGATTTCTAAACAAATTTCACTAAAACTGCTTGTGTGAAGCCTATGTTCTTATTGTAACGCTGGTGACTCTTACGCTTGTTAACTATAAACTAAGTTCTTACTGAATCCATCTACATTTGGGTCGTGGGTAGATCGATGACTCAGTGACAGCTTTCTTCTGGCTAACTTCATCCACTTTAATGTCCGCTCCCACAGAAGGACAACTGAATACCACCAACTGTCATACACCACATCACTGCCTCACATCATATCAAAATAAATCTTAACAGAAATAAATCTCATCTTACACTATGTTTTGTATGCATTAAGAAAATGAAAAAGTACTACAACTTAGAGTGTATGCATGTTTTTTCTCCTTTTCTGTGTTTATATTCGATCTGTAGCCCTTCTTGCTTTGGCCCTACACCAGCAACATGATGCTTGAGTGTTTACTCTAAAAACTCTTGGGTGGGGGTTCCTGTCAATATTAACTAACTGCTGCTGATCTGGACTATAGTCTTAGCTCTGCTTTGTTTTGAGATCATTTGAATCCTGACAAAATGTGCATCAGATATTTTGGATTTCTTCTCCTGATTTGGTTTCCTGACGCGCTTCATGGTGAGAAGATCGAATACTTTCACATACGATCAATGAAGTTTGTAAAAAACACATTTATTCTAGAGTAATCTTGCATATTGTTGTGTTTCAGCACAAAATCCATCACAGTCCTGTAGTGCTCCCAGACTGGACGATGGTTTCTCTTCCCCAAAAGTGGCTTACTCTCATGGAACAATGCTGAACTATACCTGCAATGACGGACTTAAACCAGTAGTGAAGGTTTGGTGGGCCACAACCACATGTGAAAATGGCAAATGGTCTCATCAGCCACAATGTATAGGTAAGTGTTCCCTAAATACATCTAATGTTCTCTTTTTTTGCCATGCTGCATGGCTCTGCAGTTGGCACCGTTAGCATGTTGGTCCACGGGTCCACAACTTTGCGCCACACTGAAATATCTCAACAGCTATTGTTTGTACTGACACAAAATGATGTTCAGACATTCATGTCCCCTTCAGAATGAATTGTAATAACTTTGGTGATCCCTGACTTCACATCTAGAGCTACATCAGGCCAAAACTTTAACTTTTAGGACAATAATTTGCTTTATAATCAGCTGTACTTTGTGTTTAGTGCTAACTAGCAAATGTTAGCATGCAAGTGGTGAACTAACAAGCTAAGATGGTGAACATGGTAAACATTATACATTATACCTGCTTCACATCAGCATATTAGCATTGCCATTGTGAACACATTAGCATGGGGACCTTAGCATTTAGCTAACCGCATCTAAACACCCTACAACCCTGAACAACATGGTTGTAGACTTTTAGATTTTTGTTTTCATTATGCTACAGAGCTGCTTCTTGATTTTTCATGTCAACATAGTTGTGAAACTTTTGAAAGAGTAATGTCACCTAATATTTAATTATATGAGTCTGTAAAGTAAAAAATTATTTAGGCCTAAAAATGATCAGCAAAAGCCAATATCCCACAATCTAGCCGTTACAAGGAATATAACAGCTGGTAAATGCATAAACACTACAGTGACAAACTATAGCACACAGTAATCTATATGTTAGCACATGTAAGGAAATGTGCATTTGGGAACATTTAGTATCCCTCCATGATTAGTGTTTTAACAGATAATACATGGTTTATAACACATTGTGACATACAGTAAGGAACTAAAATGTGTAGCTACAATATGTAACGAAAGTAAAAAGGCAGGTAAAATAAAAGACGACAGCAGCTTAAGACACATTTCAGAAATTGATCAAGAGTAGAAGAGGCATAAGAATGGCAGCAAACATTTCTGACTGAAGATACAGCCAAAAAGTGTCTTAATATTAACTCAGATTTCGACTGTTAGATTGTCTATAAGCTTGTTGGTGATACCAGCATATCCACTATACTTTGAGTGTTGATTAAGGTGCATGAACTTGTTTTGCTTCAACTCCAACAAAAGCTTTTTAAACTTTATAACATTGAGACAATTTTCAAACATAAAATGTCTTCCAGGAGCAAACATCTGTAGTTTTATTAACCTTCAAAGAAGAAGACATTTGAGATCATTTATTAAACCATGTGTGATAGGATTTATGGTAACATTGGGAGTTTAGGAAGTATCCCATTCTTTGTCATTAAATAATAAAGGATGTCATTAAAAGTATGAAAATGTTGCCAAACTATGGTCTTGTTCTTTCTTTTATTTCTCAGATATAAATGCCTGCATTCCTCCAACTATCCCCAATGGATATTACCGTGAAAACTCAAATGGTTGGTATGAGGAAGGCCACATAATACGGATAAGATGTGAACAAGGATATGAACACAGACACCAGATTGCTACAACCAGATGTATAAGTGGAGAATGGTCGTCTTTGCCCATTTGTGAGAGTAAGTCTGTCTATTGTTTACTGTTTGTTTGTAGAAAAATCACAATAGTAGGAATAATACCAATTTAAATGCTTTGGGGTCATCTCTGGTCACATGAGCATTTTTAATTATTGATTACTTTTCTTATTTACAGAAAGTATCACTGCATGCGGCCGGCCCCCTAAAGTCCCTCATGCTGTAATAATTCATCAGAGATACCAGGAGGTTTTTCCTGCAGATTCAGAAGTGCAGTATAAATGTGAAGATGGATACGCTACAGAGGAAGCATCCAGCAGCAAATCCATCTTTTGCATAGCTGGGAACTGGACTGAAGGTCCTATGTGCAGTAAGTGTAGTATGTGCTGAGATATGCAGGGATGAAAATACATTTTATGAATTGCTCTTGAAGTGGATGTTATAAATATTTATATTAGTAACAGGTCGCATGGGAAAACAAATTCAAAGTAGTCTAATAAATTAACATTTTATGAGATACGGTCACAAGGTTAATTCTTTCTTTTATTTTTAAAGCTGATGTAATCACCATTTCTACATAAATGATTTGTGAAAGGTATCATTCATAGTGAGAACCCCATAAAGAATTATAACCTGACAGTATTACTCACTAAAATACTCACTAGACTTTGAGGTTTCATATTTGATATGAATGAAGACCATAATATTTTAAATGTTAATGTCACTCACAGAATTAAATTTCCTCTACCAAGAAAGAACATGCAACTTTCAAATTTTACAAAGAATCATGGGAAAAAAGTTGAGACATTCTGGAAGAAATGCATAAAAACAACATGGCGGTATGATATCTACCTCATAACTAATAACTGGTGTGTTCACTGTCTCTTGTAGGACCTTCTACCATCTCTGGATCAAATGGGAGCGAGATTCAAACTCAAATCACAACAAGTAAATAATTACATTAATTTCTCCTTTTACGTTACATGTTCCAGTTGATATCTCAACCCACCAGAAACCTTTTTGTTTTTTCTATTTCAGTCAATAACTGTGGAAGACACCCTACCATAGAAAATGGTGACGTTGTGGAAATTGCTGACATGTTTTTGAGATTCCGCTGCAATAGTTTTTACAGACGAGTGGGTCCAGAGAAAGTGATGTGTTTTACAGATGGCACATGGTCAGATGAACCCATGTGTGAAGGTATAAACAAGTCAACCCTACTAACTTTTATTTCAATGGACTGCCCATGAGGTTGGTTCAGGAAAAAGTTAACAAAGTGTTGTTCCTTGTGTGCAGCTGCCTACTGTTCTTTGGACACTTCTGAATATCCTGACTTAATACCTGATGGAGTTAAATTTATAAAAGATGGTGACAGAGTGGAATTGAAATGTGTGAAAAAACACTGGCGCTGGGTGACAGAGCATTACTCTTTGGTCCAGTGCATTAATGGAACAGTTGAGTTAACAAAATGTAAGTATCACTTTAAGCTCATTACATTAATATGCCATTGACAGAAATACAGCAGTATCATGATGAACCGCGAGGAAAGTGACAAGGTTTAAATATTAGTGTGATCCTTACAGGCTAATAAAGGATTTGTTCCCAGGCTCAGCTCTGGTGTACGATTAACCTTAGCCTTAAAGGAATTGTTTTGACATTTTGGGAAATACACTTATTCACTTTCTTTCCAAGTGTTAGATGAGATGATTGACACTATTTTCATGTCTGTACTCTAATATGTAGCTTGAACCAGCAGCTAAGTAGCGTAGCTTAGCACAAACACTTTCAACAGGAGGAAACAGCACCTGGGTTTGTCCAAAGGTTTATAAAATCTTCCTCCCTGAACCTCTAAAGCTCTCAATGATCACTTCAATATATTTGTTTGATCCGTACAACAAACAAAGTGTAAAAACAACAACTTGTAGTTATACAGGGATTTATGTGCTGGACTATATTTGGCTGAGATTCTCTGCTGGTTGCCAGGCAACCTCAAGGTGATGACCAGAGAGCTGAAGTCATGACATCATACCTGGGCTAGCGTCTGTTCCCCTATAGCTTCTGTATCTAAATGCTATCTCTCATTTAGCATTTCTTCCATCATTTTCTCTGAAGTGAAGTGTGTTTCTGGGGTTATTATTATTATTATTATTATTATTATTATTATTATTATTATTATTATTATTATTATTATATTCATGGCTGTGTTTCTATATGATTATTTTTAGGTTGTGGCTATTTCGAAAGAAATACGGTGAGTGTTATTCCTTGCATTTATGATTATGTATTTATAGTATACTGTTTTTTTTTTATTATTAGTGTTTATATAACTATTTATTGTCTTGTGACCAGAACAATTGCATTGGCTCTATCACCAAGTTGTCTTAGGATTTGATCACCACTGACTGAAAACGACTGCCAGCCTGGAAACTTAGTTATGGTGATGTCACACAATGTGTTGAGTTTTTCAGAAACTGTTTCAGGCTTCTCATTTTGATATATGAATCCCTGCATAATGTAGTAGTACATTTTTGTCTGTATGCTCAAAGCCACAAAAATGACTGGCGGATGGCCTGAATAAAATCTCAACACTAATCTGTATAGAATTGTGTTTCTAGAGTTTTTTGTGTCATCAAAAAAATCATCGCCCAAAAGCAATCCAATCATCAATCTATTATCCATACTCACTTAACCTGTTCCAAGTCACAACTGGCTGACAGGTCACCACTCTGTCACACAGCTATGGACATGCACATATTAACTCAGTTCTGGTTTTATTGGGCATTGCACAAAATCTGGGAAGACTATTACCATTGTTTCTTTTCATCTGATTATTCTTTGTCTTCTTACTTTTCTCAGCAAAGTGTTTGTGCAGCAAAGTCTGTCAGAGCAAAATTCACCAAAACTGGCAGGTGGCTTGCAAATTCCTGATACTTCCTGACCTCAGGGTGGCCCTACTTTTTAAAAATTTGTTAAGTTTTCAGAATTATCTGAAAAACGACTTGGCTTAGTTTCAAAATTATTTAATTGTTTTAATCTCTTATTTCATCTGCATCTGGAGTTCTGTTCTAAAAGGTCAAATTTAGCTTTTTTTCCACAATCTGCTTTAATACCGATTATTGACAATTACAGCAATAGTTACACACATTTTATATGATTAAACATTTGTATTTAAAATAACATTCTTGCACACATACATAAGTACTTAGACTTCTAATACTTAATAGTTGTGCTCATATTTATTCTGCATGAGTTAAAAATGTTTCTCTTCATTTTGAATCTAATAGGTACAAAATTCTGTGACACTTAAAAACCCTGCTAACACTGAAGCTCAAGTTGTTGTGCAGAAAAGGGACCTGTTTATGAAAAAGAAAAATTGCCAAAGTAACTTTGTATCATCATCTAACATGTAACAAAATGTTCCCAGTTTTTCAGAGTTAAGGTGATACTTTTCATTGTTTTGCTATTTCGCTAATTTCCAGTGAGATCAGCCTGAACATCAGAGGTTTTCCTGTGACAAAATGAATCAAGTGCAGTTGTGTCGTGTTTGTCTTCAATTTAATAATTTACATGGAGGTCAAATATTGCCCTCTGTCTTAAAATGTTTATATATTTTAGTGGTGTATATTGTAGCATCTGTTCTTCTGACTGAAATGACTGGGTAGGTTTCAGGGCTGAGAAGCATCAGTGTGTGTGATCAGAGTTGGAGATGTTCTGCACAGCAGAAGCTGAATCCAGTCCCAGCAGCGAGCCCAGGTAGGACTGCTCTCGAGGGTCTAGCATCTGGTCTGGCCTCACAGGGTGGACGATGTTGGTGGCCTGGGGGGTGAGGGTGTACTTCTCTAAGAATGCCAGATCTGTGGCGGCCTGGTAGCCAGAGTTCTGCTGCTGTCCTTGAGCCTGCATGCTCACAACACTGTGACTTTGGGAGGACAGAGACGAGGCTCCATGAGCACTCAGGTCGCCTTGCGCTCCTCCTGCCATCTGGACAGGAACTAAAGTTACTGGCACGCAGACATTCATAGTTGGAGGGGTGTTTTGGAGGGTTGACTTAGGTTCAGCACGATATGCCTTTGAGGTTTCCTCAAAAGGAATGGAGACTATTTTGTCCTCGCTGAGCGTGCTGAGGGGCTGCTCAGTAAACCGGGTGCTGTGCACATGGTCAACATGGTACTTGAGCTTGTCTTTTCTTTTAAAGGTGGCACTGCAATGGGGACAGTTAAAAGGACGAGCGTCTGAGTGAATCACCATGTGCTTTGTCAAGGTCTTCTTGATCCGAAATGTCTGGTGGCATTCAGGACATCTGTGGGGTTTCTCACCTGTCACAGCAACACAAGTGGAAATCTGAGAATCATCAATCAAATATACAACCCGCATGATCAAAATATGTTTCTATTGTACTCTCTCTTTTAAGAATAATTGATCATTTTGATGAGCCCCACCCCAGTACAGCGATCGTCCATAGATAGTTTAGCGAGAGTTACAATAGCAGCTCCTGTCCTGGAAGATGTACGCCCATAATTTCAAACTTTATAATGAATTTCGAGCGGGAAATCTGCTACAGTTATCATCACAAACTGAAAATATGTGCCGTGCTAGAACAGATAGCATAGCAACAGGAAGTAACTAAGGGGGCGGGGCTTATGAACAGTCAACTGAGAAAGTTGCCTCCTCTAGCAGCGAACTGCCGCTCTTGACTTCTTTGGGGGTTTTTTTTTACCTGAGTGAGTCCTGAAGTGCATTTCTAGACTGGACTTTCCTTTAAATTCCTTCTTGCAAACCTCACACTGATGCACAGCAGTTTTATACCTGTGAAAAAAAAAAATCCTCATTAACAGAGACAGAAACCAACAGCATTTGCCAAACTTTGAAAGGCACACTAACACTAATAATACCATTTTTTACAACGTTACCAAAAAGAGATTAAGTGTGACTGTGATATATATATGATAACATACTTCTGCCGGACTTTCTCTCCCAAATGAACACTTTTGTAGTGGACAGTCAGATGATCATGGCGCCTGAAGCATTTGCCACATTCCTCACACTGGTGTGCCTTCTCACCTGTAATAAATGTGGGTTAAGTTAAAGTAAATTCTTACTGGAAAGATTAACAGAATATCCCACTGTACTGTATTGTAATATGAAATGAAATTTAAACTGTGTGAAGAAGACAAAGTAGACCCTATCACAAAAGGAGATGCCCAAGAAAGACATACGAGATCCCACTGCTGTACCATACCAGAGTGTATTTTCTGATGTTTGGTCAGGTGATCATGGCGTATAAAGGTTTTCCCACATTCATCACACTCATAGCGCTTGTCATCGTGGTGGACTCTGAGGTGAAGCCTGTCCATGGAACAGTTTGGTCATTATAGGCAACTTCATCAATGACACAAGCCAAACAAATTGAGAGCTTGAAACATTTTACAACCCCCAACATCAAACATCTTCTTCAAATCTCACTGGAATCACCTGTAGGAGCTGCCGTGACGGAAACTTTGGCCACAGATACTACAGAGGTGAGGCTTTTCCCCACTGTGGATCCTCAAGTGCTCCCGCAAGGTCGTCCTATGAGGAAAAATCATCATCAAACATGTTTTTTTGCAGCTCTGCATGTCAAAATAAGGGTTTAGGTTTTAATAATACATAATATACACACTGCCACCGTCCAAAATATCTCGGTGCTCTTCCATATAGGAAAGTGTTTAATGACAGTTTAGGGACAGAGAGACGTACCTTTCCCTTACGGATTTGCCACAAACAAAGCAGGTCCACTTCCTTTTGCCTCCATGAGTACACTCGATGTGTCTCTTTCTGTTACCTGAGTCATTAAACTGTCGGCCACAGATCTCGCAGGGAAAAGGGCCTGAGAATGAGACAGGATGTAAACTCTTTTGTCAAATGCATAGATTGCTATAGTAATATAGTTGATGACTAATGTTAATGTATTAGCAGCTGTCATACAGCAGTGAAATCATTTTAAGGTTGTATTAACAGGTTTGCCATTTAGTAGCCTATAGGTTGGAAAGATGCAATAACATCTTTCTGAATTCTCTCTTTTAATATTTAATTGTTAGAAAGTGCTTCCATTAGTAAAAGAAAATGTTTATCTATAATTCTAAGAGTTTAAAATTCTTTTTCATGGTACATTTCTTACCTAAGTGGTACTTTTCTTGATGCTTCAGCCTGGCAAACCGTGACTTGAAGTATTCATCACAGAAGGAGCATTTAAAAGGCCGGTCTTGGGTGTGCAGGATCATGTGCTCTTGCAGATGAGGCCTACGGTTGAAGGTCTTCAGGCAAATCTGGTTCATAAAGTCAAAGGTTACAGATCTCTGTTAAATTCTTTCTTTACATTAACTGTAATATATATATTAATTACTACTATTACAAATTAATTCATCCATCATTGTACTTCATAGTTCAAATAGAACAAATAGTTCTAGCTAAATTGGTGTGATCATGTTGTAAAACAAAAACCTGTGGCCTGTACTTATGATCAACCTGCATCATCAGGAAAAATATGAAGAATATTCCAAAACTGAAGCCAATTCTTACAGCACATTTCCAGCCTTCACTCTTCCTCTTCCTCTTGGTGAGAAACTCTTGGATGTGGTCTGGATGAAACCTGGCAGGATAGTCAAGAAGATCATACAACATGACTGTAGCAGATTAAGTCATCATGGAGATCCAGAAAATAATAAGTGCTATACAAATTGATTTATTTCTTATAACTTAACTAGAACTTGGAAAATAATTTTCAGTTAGTATGAACACATAAAGTATTTTTCCAAACTTCATCACCATAGTATCTGCTGACACTTTCATCATTATACATCTATACTACACACAATAATACACACATGTTTAAGGTGTAACACTGTCGATTTTTAGCCAGAGTAGCTCTAGAAATGGCAACGTCAGTCAGTCGACCACTTTAGCCCAGCATGAAAAGCCTTTGCAAATGTGATGCCAAGAGATGATACCTGCTGACTTTTCCTCTAGCACCACCATGAGGATGACCTTTTTGTTTTTTTATGAAATGCCTCAACAACTTTTGGATGGATTGTAATCATTTTTTTGATCCTTTAACTTTCCATCTAGCACCATTATCAGGTCAAAACTTTGGTTTATGACCAAATATGTGCAAAATGAATGGCATTCTTATCAGCTTCACCTGTGGCTAATTTACTTTGTTGTTAATGTTAGCATGCTAACACAGTTCACAAAGATTGTACATGTTAAACCTGCAAAAAAATCAGCATGTTTACATTATCACTGACTTGTTAGCATTTAGCTTAAAGCGTCGCTGTGTCCAAGTACAGGCTCGCAGAGCCACAACATGGCTGCAGACTCTTGTGTATGACTGTGATTATCAGAACATGAAAAACAATCTATTAAAAAAGGATAAAAACCTGATATTTTCAAAATAATTCAGAGTGAACTGAGTGAGTTTTGAGGAAATACTGAATATAGAGTACAACTAGGGAAGGTGTTTGCTGTGGCTGTTGGCAAAGACAATAATATCATAAAAAGTTTTTTTACTTCAAGCAAGTTTTTTTACTTTCTTGGCTCTGCCAGCAATGTATTTTGTCAAGGCAACTAAAATAGCATGACAACTACTAAGACTGGCTTTTGCCAGACAGGTTGTGTGAAAACCAGATGTTTGCAACAATGACTGTCATCAACAAAGGTATTAGAGTTATCTAACCAAGACAATAATGTTACCTAACACCAAATTGTAATAAACCAGTGGAAGCTGGTTAAAACACAAACACCTAACAGTTAACCTTTGCTGAATTTAGTTCAGATGACTAACACACAAAGTAGAATGAAAGGAAAGGTAGACTGAAGGTAGACTGGATGTTTTGATACAGCTGTCTCTAACCTCCTGACATGCTTGGCCAGGGTTTTCTTGCTGGCATGGAGTTTGTTGCAGAAGGGGCATTTGTGCTCCTTCTTCTGGAAGGGAGCGTCGCTGGCATGCTTCTTCTTGTGCGCAGTCAGGTTAGACTTGGTGGAGTAGCACTGCAGACAGATGTCACACTGGAATGGTTTCTCTCCTGTGTGCACTCTGGTGTGACTCTCATACTTCCCTGAGCAATGCAAGAAAGGTTAATATATTGTATCAGTAACACATTTGAAACATTTGTATAATCACTCAATAAACATGGCAGTAAATATGACTACTAAATTATACATTGAGTGCCCATCAGGTTGAAGGAAACCTACTGTGTTTCTACATAAGACGAAACAGGAAGAGAATCTCTCGTCTACTCAACACAAACACAACCAAAGCTTTTAAAGAGACTTTCTAGCAGTGGCAACAGGTGACAGACAAAAAGGAAATTTGCTGTTTAAATGATTGGCTCTCATTCTTGTTCTTACTTTTTAAACCAGAGAAAAGGGAGAATGGGTAGAATACTAACCAGCAACAATTCGGATAATTATTTGTCATTAATCAAACAAAATTTCCAAACATTTGCTGGGTTTTTTTCTATGATATACTTGTCTGTACTGAACATCTTTGGAATTTGGACTAATTTCTGACATTTTAAAGAGCAACTTAATTACACTTAATTCACTCACTTAATTAAAAAATGTGATTTATCCATAATGAAAAATAATTGTAAGTTGCAGTCCCACACCCCAACCATGTAAAATTGAATTTATAATTCTATCAATACTAATAGTGAGTAAAACTAGATGCTCAATAGAGCCGATTGTTGTGTTTCATATCTGTGTGGAAAGGTAAGAAACTAAAAAAATTAAACAAAAAGCGCTGGCCACGGTTCTCAGTAATACAGCTACCCCTCTACAATAGCCACCACTACTAATGCTTCTACTGCAAGAGGTAACATTAATGATAACACTAATACTCTACTCTATGGTTCCCACCTGCACGGTCAAAGGTCTTGTCACATTTGGGACACTTGAGAGTCTTCTTGTTGGAGGTTTGGATGATGACTGGAGCCAGACCCTCGGGGTACACTGGACTCTGGCTGGAGCCTCCTGCTGCCGGCACATGCACTTCCACCTCTCGAACAGCCTGGAGCTCTGTCCTTTCTCCTTCTGCACTCTTGTCAGCTGTATAGACTTCAGCAATTTTCTTTTCAGCAGCCACATCCTCATTCATGTCTCTTCCCTCTCCCTCTTCATCCTCCTCATCCACTACATCATCCCCCTGAGCTGGTTTAGATGTCTTGTTTGTGTCCAGTTTGGATGTTTGGTTTTCCAAAACCACCTCTCCTGCTTCTTCTACTCCGTCTTCATCCTGCTCTCTGGGTGATACAGTCCTTTCCTCAGGAGTGTTGACAAAGTACTCTACATCATCTCTCTTATACTTAGTGGGTATTCTCCTCCTACGAGCCGACCTCCTCTGACCTGCCGCCCTCTCTTTCTCAGTTGAGATTTCCTGCTGTACATCAATGTGACTCTCAGCCAAGTGGTTCTGCACAGAGTTTTCCGACCTAAAATGGCGACTGCACAGGGTGCTCTGCTCAAATGGGCTCTGGATGTCTGTGTCACATGCTGGCGAGTCACTGGAGGTCGTTTCTACCTCAGGGGACTCTCTTATCTCAGCCTGGGCCTGGATCACACTTACAGGGTGGACGTCTCCTTCTTCACACAGCATCTTTAGTATATCCATCATGTCCAGGAATCGGGCCGCTTCAGTTAGAGCCGGTAGGTCTGTCTCTGCGACAACGCACTCAGAAGTGTACAAAAAGCCAAGCAGGTGTTGGAAAACCGAGTCCTCCACATGGTCCAGGGTCACATGAGTGGTAGCTGGGTTCTTGGACAGCTCAGCGTGGAAGTAGCTGCTCCCATGGGCCAACACCACTTTGTGGGCACTGTAGAGCTTCCCACCCACAGACACAGACACGTCGCAGAACTTCTGCCGGGTCCGGTCCTCATTCAAAAACTTGAGGAGGTTGTGACTGTGCTGCAACATTGTCAGGTGCCTGATTTGTGAGTCTGATTCTGGGACAGTTTCAGAGTTTGGTGGAGCACTGGAGCTTTGCACCGTGCCTGGCTCTGTAACACATTCACTGCTGGCACTGACCAGCCTGCTGCGTTTGGGACGCAGAGGAGTACTAGGCTTTTTCTTCATTGGTGTGTCTGATGGGCCACCATGAATCACTCCTGAAAACCAGAGTAATAGAAACAGCGTTGAGATTGAACATACATAGGTGTTCACCTCTTGATTACTGTGTTTTGATTAAAATTTGATAGGATTAACCAAGAGGCTAGACAAATGTTTTAGGATTAGAGCTGAATTATATGCACAATAATCATATTGCGATTATTTTGACGGGTAAAAATTGTAACGATGTGATGTTTGCAGCCTTAGGACGGGATATCTCTGTAGCAACACAATGCTTTATTTATAATAGTATGTTGTGACAAATTCTGCCTTTATCAAACATCTGCAGCTTATGTGATTTGAATATTGCACTTGGCCACATTGTAATTTCGCTAATCAGCCCTACTTCGCATGTAAATGTACAAGACTTTAACTACACAATGAGAGGATTGACAGCTGACACCGGTAGGACATTGGTGAAAAGTTACCACAAATGTGAAAACTGTGCATGAAAAGATGAACAGTAACGACTTATTGCTAACGTTTCTCCCATGTATTAACACGGGGCAGAAAGAATGAGCATTAACACTGCACTCAATAGACAACATAGGCCTAACAGACGACATGAAATTAAGCTAGCAACAGTGTAGATATCCTGAATTATTGACGATGGAGACGCTGCATTTGCAGATTCGCTCCCCACCTCATGGACCCCTCACATTATGACGACTCCGACGAGCGGACCCCCTCCGGGGAGAGTGTTGACAAACGACCCTTAGTGCTTCCCCGGGAATTAACGATGATATCGGGATGTCTTTTTTAAAGAAATCTTACCTGAAAGATACAGGCCTCGTTTACAAAGTACTGTACACTCCAGCTAACATAAGTGAAGTGGAAAATAAACAGAGGAATAATAATTTCCTGAATATCTGTAACGCCCAACCTCGCCATCCTACCAGAAATGTCTGACCCTGCAACAAACTGATCGCCCATTGGCTGTTTCAGCTTGTGTCTCCTACTGCTCTTGTTTAAAGATGTAAACAGAAGAAACAATAATAAACAGCGACGGAAACACGAGCTTTTGATACTTTCATTCGTATTGTAGTTCGTAGTTTGTATTGACCGCATAAAAAGTCAAACACGAATTGAACAAAGAGGAGGTGTTGACGAGCAGTATCATAGGTTCACGAGAGGGTTCACCAGACGAGGGAGTTATGGGTAATGTAGTCTGAAAGCTAATAGCATACTTCCATTAGCTGCTCTCATTAACATATCAGTCTTTTACAGCGGTATAAAACAACTAAATATGTTTACCTAAGTACTGTACTTGAATACAGTTCTGAGTAACTTGTACTTTACTTGAGTAATTTAATTTTAGGTTACTTTATAGTTTATCAGCTATATGTATCTGACAGTTAAACTTACAAGTTACTTTGCAAAATTAAGATAAAAAGTAGGAGTTACAAATGCTGCTTACATGTTAATGCATCAATAATAATAATTCAACAGTATAATATATATTAGCCCATCTTAGCTGCATACTGAGTTCTTTTAAAATATAAGTACATTTGTTGATAGTACCAACCCACATTTACTAAAGTAAGGATTTTACTTGTAACAGAGTATTTTTAAATTGTGGTATTGCTACTTGTACTTGAGTAAAACATCTGATCGCTTCTTTCACAATTTGTCTTTTACTTTACTCAAGTAGTTACACGAGCCTATCTAACATTTTAAATATATCTGCAAATACACCAGCTATATTTGCATACATATACAAATTACAATGAATGTATGCTCAAACATAATGATAAACCTGTACATTACAGTATTTAATAGTTGTTTATATTTTTAAAAAATGGATAATGGCCCCAAATTCTGAGCTATAACATAATGTGGGTGTGACTGTAAAACCTGAGCCAGAGCAAGTGTAAAACTAGTAACACTAAAAAGAGCAGTAAGGCAATTAGTATTACTAATGAGCAGATTGAATGCTCTAAGGGCTGTTCAGAGAAATAACTTGTGATTACGTCAGAGATGTGTTAATGACAGAGATGCTTCCCAGATTAGAACCACTGGCCTGAGTTTACATCCTTCAAAGACTGGGACTCAGTCCAACCAATTGCTGAGACCAAATAGTAATCAACTGTGGACACGCCCTGTAGTAGACTACATGTGTTTGTGCACGTGCACACACGTATTTGTGTTTATGCCCATGTTTCAGGGTGTATATTATGTGTAGTTAAATTGTTGGAATATTTCCCTCTACAGAAAACTGAAGCTGTAATAAACATCTGAATTACAGTTTGTTCCTCTGCTGAGGTGAGGCTCACCGTCTGTTCCAAAACTCTTCTATCCCATTGGTTTCAATTGTCAAAAGTGAATATCAAAGTTCTGTAAGTGAAAATGTTTGGAGTAAGTCAAATTAGCCTCCTGGATGAACCCCTCCCTTCACCAAGACATGAAATGTGTAAGACATTGTAAGTGCATTAGCTTAATCCCTCCTATCTGGCTCACAGCACTCCAGTGAGCACACACATGCATGGAGGAGCAGAGTTGAAGATGAAGCTGCACACACAAGTGTTCTCCACCTGTCTTTGACTTAAAATGAAGATATTGCCAAACATCTAGTAATTTGGAGGACTTGTTGAGGACAATGTTGAGATACAGCGTGCATGTGTGGATGTTATGGTTGCTTTATGCAGGTAACCTTTGGATTCAGTATAAATGTTGTAACCACAGATAAATATTATTTGCAAATGTTTAGCATATCTTTAAGCATGTTTAGTGGTATCAATAGGGCAATAATTTGTTCGTATTTCTCTTATTGTCAGTGTGTATATCATATTTGGAAATAATAGCTGAGGTGCTCAATAATTCTATAGTATAATACACAACAAACGTTTGTACAGTTGTATATTCTACATTTATTTCATATGTGTAACATTTTGTGGATGTATACATTTTTAAATTTTGCAATTATATGAGTAGTATGTTTTTAAATTCTTTTCTTTTTTGTTTTATTGTCATGTTTCTTTTGTAAGTTCATACATTGATTGTAGATTATATATATATTATAATGGATTGTTTTCATATCTGCAGGCACTTTGTCTGGTGAGGACATAAATGAATGTGAACAGCAGCCATGCCAAAATGGTGGCGAATGTGAGAGTCACAATGAAGGATTCAGATGCCTTTGCTCCCAACAGAGCCAAAATGGGCGCTTATATGGTGGGGAGACTTGCACAATTCCACTTTCAGGCTGTGATGACAAACAGTGTGAGAATGGAGGAATATGCTCTCCTTTACTTGTAAATGATCAGCACACCTACACATGCATCTGCCTTGCTGGCTTCACAGGCTCAAAATGTGAGACCCCCACAGTCTTCTCATTTGAGTCCAGAGGCTATATGTACATAGAGACACAGCTTCTCGACCCAGAGGCTCCTCTTCATGTCACATTTAGCTTCAAGACAGACAGAGAAGTCGGCACCCTCCTGCAGCGCAGAGTGGACGACCTGCTGCTCAGCATTGAGCTGTTGAATGGGCATCTCTGCCTCTGCAGCCTGAGAGGTCAAGGCTCCAGCACACTGGTTCAAGAGCTCCCAGAGTACTTGTCCAACAACAAGTGGCACACAGTGGAAGCCTCTCTAGGCGGCGTGGTCAGTCTCATCAGGTTGCTCTGCGCTGAAGGAAGCTGCACCGGAGACTCCGGCGCTGAGGTCCAGCTGCTTGAGCAAGCCTCTGCTCTCCCTGTGCCAGGAACAGTTCGTCAAAGCCTCTTCATAGGAGCAGTCGGGGGGAGCTGGGGTTTGGACAGAGCAGTGGATGAAGCAGGCTACCCACCTGCTTTTCTAGGCTGCTTCAGAGATGTGTTTGTGGACTCACATCTGGTGTTGCCTGTTATAGTGCCAGAAGATTCAGACATCCAGGCAAACATCACTGTGGGATGCAGCGACAAAGACAAGTGTGACAACAGCCCATGTCAGAACCGAGGGCGCTGCGTGAGCAAGGGCTGGAGGAGCTACATGTGTGAGTGCCACAGACCATATGAGGGAAACAACTGTGCAGAGGGTAAGCCGTGAACACACACACACACACTAGCCATTTCACATTTAAATTAAATCATATTTTTCAAAATAAGTCCAACTACTTCAGTGGTTCAGTTCTTAATTTTTCTGCCCTTTTCCACTAAGAAAAACCCACCAACTACAATAACAATATGCACACACTGTGCGCATGCAGGTGCACAGAGTTGGCTATTTTCTCACCACAAATAACAGTAACACAAAAGCAAAATTCAGGTGGAACATTTATTGTCTGTCATCGATTTCAGCACGTTCTCCTTGACACATCACACTGCTGTTGGCAGAATTACAGGAAGTCATGCTGTGAGAACAGGTACAGGTCGAGTGAAGTTCAACCTCAGTCGCTGCAGAAATCTTAATGGCTAGCTATGAAGAGAGCCACGCCCCACAGGATGTTAAAGTTAGTCAGTAGACTTTAAAGGAGCTTAGAGAGCCAGTAGAAATAGCACAGAGTGTTCAGCCATTCAGTCATGCAATTAGAAGGCATTCAGCAACACCTGGGCCAAGGATTTAAAAAACGTGGGTTTCAGGAGCCGACCTGGAATGCCTCTACTTTGACAAATCAGGGAGACTTATGGACTCACGCCATGCAGAGGCATTTTTGTTGGTTGGCATCCTCAGCAGCTTCTTCTGATGAATGAAAAGAGAGCACTCATTGTGAAAACCATGCTGGAAATACTAATCCTCAACCTCACCTTTTTGTCTAAACGTTTGATATGTCAATGAATAACTTGTGGTCCATAACACTGATGACGGCATAAGAATATTTAGATAGTATAAATATTTTGTTCACTCAAGGAAATAGTTTGACATTTTTGGAAATACTCTTTTTCACTTTGTGGTGTAGAGTTAGATGAAAAAGATCAATACTACTCTCATTCATGCCCATTAAATAGCTGCAGCCAGCACTCGGTTAGCTTAGCTTAGCAGACTGGAAAGAGGGGGGATACCATAGACTGTAAATAAAGATGAATGTAGCCTCCGTGAACTCACCGATGGGTTCCTTAAGAACAGTTTTGAAGGTCACATTGGACTGCTCCACCATTGCCATCTTGGCAGTACTAATGCAAAAATGGGCAAGAGGTGAGTCATTAACCTCATAAAGCCTTAATAAAATTTAAACAAGTGAGTTATATAAAAATTCACTCCATGTTTAGTTTCCACAAAGGGGTAAATTAACTATAGAGACCAAAATGTTTTCTGTACCAGGCTGTCAACATGTTCTGATGTAAAGTTGGGCATTTTAACATGAGACTCTACAGGGATTCACTCGCTTCTGGAGTCAGCCTCAAGTGGCCGTTTGAAGAACTACACTTTTTGGCACTTCACAATATACTGTATGTTATTTGTTTAATCTGTGCAAAAAACTAAGTTAAAAAAAAATATTTCACTGTTGGTACTGAAGGTCTCATTCACCTGACTATTTCTTGGCTCTGAGCCGTTGCCAGGCAACCAGCAGAGCCACCTGGAAGTTACTGCTCCGTGCCAAGAAATAGTACAGCACAGAATAACACATGAGATATAGCCAATTCATTCTACAGGTGCTGGTGGGCAATTTTTTTTTACCTTACTTGGACAAACCCAGGCTAGCTGTTTCCTCCTGTTTCCAGTCTTTATGCTAAGCTAAGCTAACTGACTGTTGACTGGTTTACAGTGGTATAAATCTTTTCTCCAAAATGTCATCCCATTCCGTTAAAATGTACTTTTCATCAGGTTGTGTTTAAGTTTGACTTCAAAAGCTTTCTCTCTCTGTGCCCATACAGAGTATATCACTGCAAGGTTTGGAAACAAAGATCTGGAGAGTTATGCTGTCTTCTCATTAGACGATGACGCAAGTGATACCTTGACTATATCCATGTTCATTCGCACCAGACAGTCCAGCGGCCTGCTACTCATCCTGGCCAATGGCACCAGCCAGTACCTCCGCCTGTGGCTGGAGGAGGGCAGGGTCAAAGTTCAGGTCAACAACTTTGAGACCCTTGTTGGTCGGGCTACTGTCAGTGATGGCCATTTCCATCTAGTGACTGTGAAGCTGGAAGGCACGGCAGCCACTTTATTCCAGTCAGCTCAAGACCAGGGTTCTATGCCCATCAGGCACATCCGAGCCCATCCTGGGGATCTGGTTTTCATCGGAGGGCTCCCAGACTCAAGGGCCTCTGCATCGTTTGGTGGGTACTTTAAGGGTTGTGTCCAGGATCTGAGGATTAACAGCAAACGGTTGCAGTTCTACCCCATAGCGACTCCGGTGGAGTCTTACAACCTGGAGCAGCTCATCAATGTTGAACAAAGATGCAGCAGTGACAATGCCTGTGCTGTGAGTTACATCAATAATGTCATATTCACTATAATGCCTTGAATGAGCAAGTGACACATTTTCATTCCTTATCTGCACCAATCATGACGGTGGACATTGTTTTAGTCTGTTTGTTTGATTTCAACTGTTTTCTCTTGATTAGGTCAACCCCTGTCTCAACGGGGGAGTGTGTTACTCAATGTGGGATGACTTCATCTGTAACTGCCCCCCCAACACTGCAGGGCAGCGCTGTGAGGAGGTTAAATGGTGTGAGCTGTCTCCCTGCCCCACCAGTTCCCTTTGTCAGCCCCGCTCTCAGGGCTTTGAGTGTAAGTCTCCTGAGATCAGAGCCTGTTGTGACATTTTTCCTGTTTTCAAAAGAACATTGTCTTAAAATATACGACTGTGGGTTCAACAAAAGTCTCAGATAATCTCTAAGAATGGCTAAGGAATAGGCTTTATGCTATAAATATCATATTGTGCAAAGCCTCTGTTGCTATTCCTGTTTGTGGCATGTAAACAGATTGCCAAGAAAAAGGATCCACAATTAATGGGTGAGCCTTTTGTTATACCAGCCCATTTCTGATCTTAGTTTATGTCCACGGACGGGACTGCCTGCAGTGTGCAGGCAGTCCCTTCAGGGCCCTCACCAGTGCAGGCACTGATTAATTACTGTGTGACTGATTACAGCATGGAACAGAGTTGAGGCAGGGATCCTACATAGGATTCCTCTAAGACACAGTAATCCCTGGTCAGATTAAGTCTATCGCCACATGCCTGTGGAAGTTTATGATGACAAGTCTTCCTGGAGATGTCACATGTTCACAAAGAGAAAAGGAGGGGAGCTGCTGATCCAGAGTAGCCGCCAGTCCAAGCCATTTCAGCAGGTCACGTTGTTTGCAGTTTGTTCAACACACTGTTTTGTCTGTTGGGCATTTTACCAGGCTAAACAAACTAACAGTTTAAAGGCCCTGAAAACCTACTTAGCTTTGTATTTTGACTGATTACATGAATACATTCATTTGCCAAAATAGAACAGTTTAGGTTATTCCACATAAAAAAATGCCCTGTAATTGTGTTTCTGTCCTTGGTTTTCTCGTTATAAGTGGGCAGGGCTCATCTGGAGAAAAGCGATGTCCCATACTTCCATGCACCAAAAAGGATTCAGCAACAAAACATGATGCCAGTTGTTGGGTTATTGCTTATATTTCCAACAATATCAATCAAGTCTGATCAAAACACACCCTCACAGTCCTGATAAGGCCAATTAACTTCAAGTTGTCAGTGTTTAACTCTTATTAATAATACCCATTCATGTTTTTTTCCAACCCTTAATTTTGGTTGTTGTGTGTTTAGTTTTATATGAGTAACTTAATACCCCCTAAAAATCTTGTCTTTGCTGATCAGCAGTGGTTTAACTTTTTGCTTTCCTGTAGGGATGTACAAGTGTACTTTAGGACACAGTGACACTGCTGTTAGGTGTGGTTACAGATGCAACAAAGGACTTTTCAGCTGATTGTGGTCAGGCGGGTGTTGGGTTACTCTTTAAGATTTGAAACCAGGTTTCCAGAGGGTTTTTATGTTCCAAAGGGATAATTATAGTAAGAAAGGGCACTGTGTCTTGGTAATGGAATGACTTAAATGACTGGGAAAACTACATTAAATAGTCAAATTCAATTTCAGTTCATTAAGTCTTTTCCATTTCTTTCCTTCAGGTTTGTCTAATGTGACGTTTCGTGTTGAAAGCAGCATTTTGCAATACCGGAGCAATGGAAAAATTAGGCGCAACCTCACCAGTGTGTTCCTCAGTTTCCGCACAAGACAGTCCACTGCCACCTTACTGCATGCACAAAGAGACACAGACTACCTCACTGTCTCCCTCCAGGACTCTCATTTGGTCATGGAGATACAGGCCAGGGATGACAAGCTGACAGTTCAAAGCCAGGGTCCAATCAGTGATGGAGAGTGGCACACTGTGGAGTTCAGCATGGAGAACAAGACACTCACTACCTCCAGGTGGATCATGGCTGTGGATGGAAGCCAGAAGGAACCTAGCATTTCCAAAACAGCTGCAGGGGACCTGAACTTTCTTAGGGAGGGAGCAGACATTTTCCTGGGGGGGCTGAGCCTGGACGCTGGAGTGAAACTGTCTGGCTGTCTGGGGACAGTGGAGATCGGAGGCCTTCTTCTCCCTTTCCACCTGGACATAGAGTTGAATCTTCCGAGACCTCAGGAGGAGCAGTTTGCGAGGATAAATAGCAACTCAGCACCACAATACGGCTGCTGGGGAACCAGTGTGTGTGCACCCAACCCTTGTCAGAACCAGGGTGTGTGCGAGGACCTTTTTGACCTGCATCACTGCACGTGTCCCTCCGAGTGGACAGGGCCGCTGTGTCAAGACTCGGCAGACAGCTGCGCCTCCAGCCCCTGCATCTACGGCAACTGCACCAACCTACCTGGGGGATTCAAGTGTGTGTGTGAGCTGGGGTACAGTGGTGAACAGTGTGAGGAAGAGGTCGACATGTGTGAAAACAGCAACTGCAGCAATGGCGCCACGTGCCTCAAAGGCTTCCAGACCTACACATGCCTCTGCCCTCAAAATCTGACAGGCCAATACTGCGAGTGAGTTCATCAACACTTTATCAATATCTTCCTGACAACCTGACGAATGAACAGTAGCACACACTCACAATAGATTAACAAGTAGTTATTTGAACTGATTTACTAATTTGTCTCTTACAGTGACAAGATCCCAGAAATCCCATGGTACATTGAGACAAACCCGTAAGTGCTTCTACATTAAACAATAAGAACATTTCCATTGTTTTGTTAAACCAAGTAAATATTAACTTTACCAGACTGGAGGTTATTGACATGTCTTGTTGTGTTCTTTTGTCCGTTAAGACTTCCTCTGTTGCCTGTATCTACGTGCATGGGTACAAGATGGAAATACAGCTGCTTTAATGGAGGGAACTGCTCTGAAGCAGACAACACCTGTTACTGCCTGCCTGGTTTCACAGGACAGTGGTAGGACATGTATAATAATATTTAATCCTCTTTACACCCCGGGGGCAGAGAACCTAATGGGGTCGCGAGATATTGAGACAGGACCACTAGGATTTCTGCCACTGATCTATTGATATGTCTGTGATATGAAATTAACTGAAATAATTAATTAGGTATTATCTTATTTCCTCAAATAGAACAGGAGTTGATTAAAAGCTGGCTCTGCAGTAATGGGAGGGGGCGTGGGCAACACGAATAAATACAGGCTGGGGGAGAAACAAAGGGCGGATAAACTGGTGTCTGTTTTATATTGTGCACACCAGTTAAGCATAATGTCCATTTCTACCACTTTCATTTAATACATTCAACAATATAATCATGCTATTTTCAACACTTTGTTGTGCTGGATTACTCATCTAAAGTATTTGATTCAGTCGTCCTGTTAGTCTAATGCAGTAACTTCAACAGGGCAAAGGTCATAATGAGTCTTCTTACCAAAATATGACCAATTATACTAATCAGACAGAGGGAATTAGAAATAAAGACCCACCGCCAATAAAAGCCTGTTACTTTTCTGTAGTTGAGGTAAATAAATACAGAATAGCTGCCATTACACTGAAAAGGCTGAAAAAACACTGCACCAGAAATGTGCTGAAAGTTGCTGTCGTCAATATTTTTACATTAACACTGGATCAAACGGGTATGTGTAATGTAAGGTGTTATTTGAATTGACAAAACCACAAAAAAAATGACCCAGGTTTGTAGTTTCCCTCATTTGTACAGAGAATTTTAGTGTCTTTCAGCTCATCGTTTTCTTTTTACAACTCATAACTTGACTTGTTTGGTTCACTCTCATTACTCTTGAGTTGTTTCTAGATACAGCATAGAGCTGTTTTCCACACAAAAGCTCTAAAAGCTAATAGCCCATTACCAAACTGCAAAGACAGACAAAAGTTAGCAACTAGCCAGTGAACATAGCAGAGCATTCAGCAGCAAAAGAGCCAGATGTTTCCCTCAGGAGTAGGTGGAGCCAAAAAACAGAGGTAAAAGGAGTAAACTTTAAGCTTACATTTGTCAGGTGGTCAGAAATACATCTCCAAATGAATGGTAATGTTGCTTCTGTTAGGTGTGCAGATTTAAGTCACTGTTTGCTAACAAATTTAAAGGTGATGATGTCATTGTGGCTTGTTTCTGCCGCCCCCAAGTGGCCAGTTACTGATTTAAGCTTGCCATTTGTGCCAATATGTTTTACAAGATGCTCTTTTCCTGTTTTGTTCCATAATACTTCTCTCCTTATTCCCCTTCCCAGGTGTGAGAAGGATGTGGATGAATGTGCCTCAGACCCGTGTATGAACGGAGGCTTCTGTGTCAACTACGTGAACAGTTTTGAGTGTGTGTGTGATATGAATTACTCTGGGATACACTGCCAAATAGACGTCAGTGACTTCTACTTGTACCTCTTCTTGGGCCTGTGGCAGAACCTCTTCCAGTTGGTGTCCTACCTTGTGATACGCCTCGACGATGAGCCAGAAATTGAGTGGGGGTTCCACGTTAATGATTAGGCCTCTCTTTGTCTGTTGTGGTCAAACTTGACTATTGGTCAAGAAAGAGGGTCGCATTGGAGTACATGTGACTAATTTAGGGAAATGTCATGTAATCATGTACTGTGTTATCACAAAACTGCACACAGCACAGCAGCCTGTCTGTAATCCTTTATACAAAAGGGAGGAGAAAATCACAACATCTGTGGATGAATTCAGCTTTCTCTGGACAGGCTGCTTCTTCACTGCTGTATGAGTGATAGTTGGAGCAAATATATCTACCCACACGGTCTCAGTAGTGAAGCGAAGCTCTTCTCTTTCATGGTATCTTGTGATTTCACTTGATAAATGAGGTGCATATTGCAGCATTGACTGGATCTCCATTGCAAAAAACAAAGTGGACAATTTTCTCAGCAACCAAAAGGCTGTATTCCAAAACTTGTTCCCTTAATATCACGGAGAGTTTTGACCTTGTTACTGCTTTTTGGATAAAGTCACACCCGTGAGTTTTTCTGATATCAGCTCTACAAACAACAGTTAACGCGAGGAGTGAGTTCACAAGACCAGAAGAGACAGAGTAGTGCTGCAATAAACATATATTTGGTGTGAAACTGTATTCCATTATATCTCGTGTACTGACAAGGTCTGTAATAGAAATGTGTCTGTTGTAAACAGATTTATTTGGTAATGAATATTACATATTTTACCATATTTATTACAGTATATTCATACATTTTATCTGGTTCTCATACTGAAAACCAGTTTTTCCTGTGCCTTAAAAATTTCCACTTTTTTTCTGGAGCACTGTTTTCTAACCAGTGTATATTTTATAACTGTTCAGGGACACACTCAGATACAGTTATAATGTGCTGGAGATGAATAAAATACCTGTCTATAGCTAAGAAGTTGTGTATTTACAAATACTTATGTGACCTAGAATAGATTAATACAGGACATTCTGCATGCAGTGCATACAGCACCTGATCTGTAAGATGAAACATGAAATAAACTTTGTGAAATGTTGGAAACACGCTTTTATTTAAAACTTTATTTACACATTTCCTATTAGGCAACAAACAAAAATAATAAATTGGAGACTGAGTCCAGTTCTATAACTTTCTTTAGAAACAAAATACATCTACTTCCTACTCAGTCATCTGGTGCTAACAGAAACTATGATGCAAAATATCTCAAACTACAAGTCAACAATGCAAGATTAGACTTCAAAAAAACAAAGTGCAAATAAGGTGAACAGATATTTTAAACAGCAACACAGACATGTACCATGACGGATTAGATCCATTTCAACAGGCAGTCAGTTCAGTAAGGCTCTGTTGGTGCACTGTTGATGTGTAAACTCCCAGAACAATAAGATGTTTTCTTTTATTAAATAACATGCCTGATTAAATATTGACCATATAAATACAGCTATCATACAAGGATCATGGTTTAGCATGAACAGTGCACCACACACAGAAGTGACTCTCTCCTGCTGAGATCACCTATATATCCTCACAGTGCTGTAAGGCTGTGAGCTGGGAGTGAAGCCCTGCACTTAGAGAGAGTGTGGGCTGCTGATTTCATACCCAAATTCAAAGCAGCACATATTATGAGCAAAACCCACAGACATAACACTGTCAGATACTCGTCAGCCCTCTTCATGGAGCTTACAGTCACAGAGCTCTTTGTAGATCCTCTTGCGTATCTTTGGTATGTCCTCCTGTGAAAACTGAAGAGGTTTTGCGAGTGCCAGGCATCTAGAATACTGAAAAGGAGAGCAAAACAGAATTATTACGCAATTAGCAAACAGTTTTTTAAAAAATGGAAAGGATAATGACTAAATTCATGAATACTAAGCAGGCATAGCATGTTACCTCCAACACAAAAACTCCACAGTCATTTTCATTAGTCTGCTGTGGGATTTTCTGTGAAGGACAGCAGGGGGAGACAAGACATCATGTCAGTTTGCAGAGCGAATCTCCAGCAGATGATGCCTCCAACCTGCACGATGCCAGCTTTCGTCATTTCAGGGCAAAACATACATACCTCATCGAACGACACCGCCCAACCATTTTCAAAAGCCGTTTGCTGCTTCTCCTTTGCTTCTGTCATCAAGTATTTCAGGATGTTCTATTGTAAGCAAAGCATCAAGAAAAACAACGTTTTACAGATGTGGATTTATGATTACTTGCAACTGAAATGTTTATATATACACAGTATATTGTTAGAGTGACAAAATAAATTTCATGAAATCTGTTATTACCCTTGCAACTTTCTGGAGCGCGTTCCCTTGAGAGTCGTAAAGGCAGATCTTCTTTTTGACAAAGTCAGCAGTCACCAGACACCAGTGAACCTCCAGGTGGATGGGCACCAAAAGCAGACTCTTAGAAAACAAATCCACCTGTGCAGAAGAGATGGGGTTAAAACCACTCTTACTGTCTTAAGTCAATGTCATCGCATAATAATTTGACGATGAAAAACATTTTTTTTCCGTCTTAAAACCAACCTGCTTTGTCCATCTCTTAACACCATCATATCCTTTAGTCATGAGCTGCCGGTGGAAGAAGCTGTTGAGAAAGTGGACCTAGGAGGTGGAGACAGAAGGAGATAATAGTAACCGAACTACAGTTATAAAACAACAACAATGTAGGTCTGTGCAGGTTTGTGTGTTTTTATTTCTTGAAATCCTTTTTTAGTCAGCTTATGACAGTAAAACACACTGGGTAAGCTTTAAAAAGCATATGTACAATTATCATTGTCTTAAGGTTCTTTCAGTATTGTATAGATAAGAGTTCAAGTCTAGCATAAAGGCAAATGCTGTGATTAATTAAAGCAATGGGTCAACATTTTGGGAAATACGCACTGGATTGTCTGGTAACTTCACAGTGAAGACAAGACTCAAGCTAATGGTCATGAAATTGAAACAGTTGAATGTTATAATACTTGGGTCTCTGGTTGGACACCTCGTTTATGACCCATGTGAAACACCTATCAAGCGAACTGAAGGTAAAAACTGGATTTCTGTACAGAAACAAATCATGTTTCTCTTCTGTTGGACGAAAGACCAATGAACAATCTACAATTCTGTCTGCTCTTGATTATGGTGATGTTGTATATATGTGTGATTCTCCCACCACACTGAAACCTCTGGACTCTCTATCACAGCACACTGCGCTTCATCACAGGTGACACTGTTTTCACTCACCATTGCTATCCTATCTGAAAAGTCGGGATGGTCCACCTTAACAAATAGTAGGAAGCAGCATTGTATGTTGTTCATTTATAAGGTTCTGCTAGAAAAACTTCCAAATTACCTCTGCTCTCTGGTAACATTTAAATACAGCACTTACACATCAGGTCACAGGACATTTTAACTTCAGCTGTTCCTCTTGTTCACTCTGAACCCAGAAAAACTGGTTTCAAATACTACGCTGCATACAACTGGAATGAGCTCCAAAGAAATAAGAAGTTACACTCTCTTATTTCACTGCAACATTTCAAAAGACTGTACTTCTGTATTCACAATCACACTTGCACATGCTTTTTAAATGTGAGAGTGTACAGTGTGTGTCTGTGAATTATCTTTGTGACCCTTTTAATCCCTGTGAATTTATGTGCGTCTGTCTATGTATAAACTGTACATGTCAATTTTTGTTCACAGGTCTCTCTTGAAAAAGAGATCCCACTCTAAATGGGACTACCTGTTTAAATAAAGGACTTAATAACAAATAATAAAAATGAAGTCAGTGCTGGTAGCCAAGAAATAGTCCCCAGCAAAGTAACATAATGTCATTTTTGCACTTTGTTTTTTTATCTTTGAACTGAGCCAGGTTAAACGTTTCCTCCTGTTACCAGCTATATGCTAAGCTAAGCTAACTAGCCGCCGCACTAGCTACCGTAGAGACATAAGAGTGGTATCAGTTTTCTCATCTAACTTTCAGTAAGAAAGCAAATGAGCATATTTCCTAAAAAGTTGAACTGTTCCTTTAATTACTGGCAATATTTAAATAGCCCTGGTAAGTAAAAATCTTCATGCATCTGATGCTTTTTTAATTAGAGAAGAAAAAACATTTTAAGCTTGTTAAGTTCATTAAATTACCTTGTGACTGGCAGATTCCGCAATCAATTCTCCATACATGTTCATCACCTTAAGCAGAAACAAAAATATTTATATACAGTTGTAGTAAAAAGTTAAAAAGTAAATACAACCCCTGCAGCAAACAGACATTTTCTTCATGTTAATGCACTGTATCCTTTTTATTTAATCTACTTTTAAAAAATATCAAATATCAATAATCAATCAAATCGATCAAAAATCAATAGCAATTTTACTTATAGAGCAGGGTCAGGGTATACATTTGTCAAACCACAAAGCTGTCAAAGTAATAGTGCATTAACATTTGAAGAAAGGTTGAGTTTTTGATGTGTGTTTGCTGGTTGGATTTACTTCTTTAAAACAAAATATGTCATTTGTCCAAACCTTTGCTTACAACTGTGCCAGTTCCATTCAGCATAAACATTAAGGCTTTCGCTCATCACACAAAATCTCTCCACTCAGAAATCTGCATGAGAACTGAAACTCTGGGTGTGATGGATCATTACCTGGTCGTTGAGCCAGTTCTGATCTGCCAGTGTCAACAAATCATCCAGTGTCAGTGTGTGTTTCTTGTAGACCACCTGGAAGGAGGGCACAGGCTTCTGAACGATCGCAGTTCTGTATTTGGTAACCTCTGAGAAAATTATATTTTTCCTGCAGAAGTAGGAAAACATAAAATGATTGGTGTAGGAATAAAATAATTTCAGATACCACTCCCACTGTTGCACTTGTAAACACACCTTTAACACATCACCACAAAAAAAAAAAAAAGTACAAGACATTTTAATCTTGCAAAGTGAGAGAATCACAAGATTAAACAAGATTTACCTGTCACTGAAATCACTATTAAACTTCCTCTTCAGATGTCTCAACACGTCACTCTTTTGTAGCGGGATGAAACTTCCATATATTCTGTAGAAGCCATCGAGGAATTCTAGAGAAACATCGAAACACCGTTATCTCAAATAGCTGTAAAAAAACAGAAATGGAAATCCAAAGAAAAGGATAAAAAAAAGGGTTAAAGCGAAAAAACATCTACCGTGGATGTCCTTAGTCAGGGCTCTAAGGCCGACATCAGTGATAGAAGACTTGTTACTGGTGAATCTCTCATCAGTGTCTTCGCTTTGAGCCTGGTCCTGACCTGGAGTGACATTAGTGTGCTGTCCTGATGGGCAGTTGACTTCAAGCCTTTGAGGAGGTATCATTGTCCTTGGTGCCTTAAACAGCGTAATCCCTCTATCTGCCTCACTGTCCTCTGTGCTCAGCAGGGGTTTGACAGTGCAAGAATATTTAGAAGGATCTGCAATTTCACAAAACTTCCCAAAGAGTGCTGCTGTTGGAGATGGTATGGTTTGAGTTATGGTAGCTGCAGCAGCATTCGTGTCTGTAACCTGGTCGTGTAAGGAGCTGGAAGCAGTGAAAGTTTCTGACAGACTGACAGATTCACGGGGCTTCAGCAGGCAATCCTCCCCTCTAAGTGTGTCCTCTGAAGCTTCACCACCAATTGGTGACACAACAGATGAAGCTCTGGCTTGCGAATTTTCTAAGTTTAGTGTCCGGTACATTGGAACTTTCCTTTTATTTTTCTGTGATTGTGCCTTTAAACTGAGACAGGGGCCGGAGCCAGAGCTGATCCCACAAGCTCTTTTCTTTGCTCTGTAAATCCCAAAACGGCATTTCTCTCTTCGCTTCCTCCACATCCAAAGCTGTAATTTACAATACAAGCGTCTCTTGGTTCGCCTGGACAGATGAGAAACTCCCTTGACTGAAGACATGAAGCCCTTCTTCCTCTTGAGGTACTTTGCTTTGCTCCGGTGGCTCTGTGTTCGGTGCATCTGGGAGAGACTGATGGAGGATCACATGAGAACATGGAGTTGTGGGTATCCTTACAGCTGCGGGAGGGGCAGGTCTGAGTCAGAGAGCTCAAACGCAACAGTGCTGAATCTGGATTTTATTTTGTCTTCTTCGTGCAAGGAGATACTCAGCTTACAGGCCATGGTCTGCGGTGACCTTGTGTTTGCTTCCACTTCTGGCGGCGTACTCAGCAGAGTAATGGGCAGCCTGAACATCTGCTGCAATACAAATTGGATGTGTTGTTACATGCAGTGTTTCTACACATGTTCATCTCACTTTGTCGTTAAGGTTACACTAAGTGACCTTAAGAACAAAGTAACTTTTTTTCTGAAATTTGAACAGTTTTCTTTGTTATGAATGAGGGTTATGACTGGGAAATACAGCAGTACTGAGCAGTGGTTGAATGTAACAGAGTAGTTGCAATTTCTACTTCAGACTTCTACTCCACTATTTTTCAGCATTTCATTGTACTGCATTCCTTTATTCGACAGCTGTTGCTACTCAAGAGATACAATACTGTGCTAAAATTTTAGGTGCTTAGGATGTTTAGATTCTTGCCAATCAAACAGCACCATCAGGGAGGCAATTGATTGGTCCATGATTCATTCTGCAGCATGGAAACAACACCAGACACGCAGCCAGAGTCATTAAGACCTATCTTCAGAGACAAGTATGAACGGGGAGTCCTGAAAAACATGGTGTGCAGGTGTATTGAGGAGAACTGGTGCTGGTTTAAAGGCGAACAGAGGTCACAGCAAATACTGATTAGGTTTTTTTCTACTTAATGCACTTTGTATGATGTTAATTGATAAACAAAAACTACCAATGGCATTGTGTTTGAAAGGATCCTCACTTCACTTTTATAACCTCAAACTTTTGCACAGTTCTGTGTGGTACATTTTATGTAAGTGGGTAAAAATCACCTACAGCATTAAAATGACACATGTTAAATCATGTTAACATGTAACACTGCTGCATAGTAACTACTTTGCATTTTGTTGATGTAATGTTCACTTAAGGGTTTGAAAGCAGGACTTTCTACTTGAAATGGAGCATTTTGTCATCACTGTATTGTTACTTTACCTCAATAAAAGATGTGAATACTTGCTGCATTTACAGATACTTAAAACACACATTTGCACGTGTGTGTACTATTTACACACATGTTTTAGTGGGATCCAACTGAGGGAAGATCTAAGAACAATGCAATGAGTTTAAAAGTTGTCAAAGCTGTGTACAACAGTGCAAGATCTTCCTACGTGTCCTACACAGTCTCACAGAGCTACGCTAACAAACGAAGACTAAAACCTGGTTTCTTCCAGCCGGTCAAACCACAGAGGTCTCACAGTTTTGAGCTGCCTGGCTTGGTATCTTCTCGACACGTGTTTCCAAGCAAAGCCCACCTCTGGCTAAATTAGCTAACATAGCTGGGTTCACTGACACAACAACTGGGGGTAACACACACCTCACCGTGACTGCCTCGTTTGCCTCATTGAAACCTCGCAGCGGAACGAGCTCTTGTCTGATAAACGTCCTCCATGTCTACCTTCTGTTGAATTAATATACTTTCTATTTTGGACACGGTGTTTGCCGGTTTAACCTGCAGCGCACTACACAGCATGTATACAATTAAGTCGCGTGTGAAATGCGTCACCCTGGCGCCGACCAATCAGATTTTAGTAAGAGCGACGAGTAGATTTAGGACAAAAGAAGGAATACTACCACTACTACTACTACTACTACTACTACTACTACTACTACTACTAATAATAATAATAATAATAATAATAATAATGATAATAATAATAGGAAGAAGAAGAAGTTTATTTATAGAGCACTTTTCAAAACACACAGTAAAAACAAGGAAACAAAAACATAACAAATTAAAGATTAAAACAATTACCAAAAGTTAGGATAAAAGTGGGTTTTAAGAGGAGATTTAGGAGAGATGCTGAGTCTGCCTGTCTTAGAAAGAAAAAGAAATGTAACAAAAAGATAAAGACAAAGACAAAAAGTGATATAACATGGGTGTCCTTCCAGTGCTTTATTGCTGACATCTGTATGAGAGGACACTACTTTTTACTGGTAATCCTCTCATCAGTATCTCTGTTTGTAGCCTAATCGAGACCTGAGGCGACACTAGTGTATTGTGCACATGGTCCAATAAAGAGCAAATATGTGGGCGGAAGCAATGCGTGTCACTCAACTGTACCCCCCTGTTGGCAAACATCCTCTTTGGTGAACTTTCATTGAGCAAGGCACTGAACCCCTGGTGGCAGTGACTGTGGATGACCACTCTAATCGACCTCCGTGGATTGCAACAGCCGGTTGCCCAATACGGGTGTTTAAACTTGCAGCTCTTCACACGCTTTCTTATGACATTTAATTCAAGGGACAGATCAGATGCCAGATCTGGGGACAGCTATTAAATGATAGAGATGTTTGCAAATCTCTCACCATAAAAAACAGTGAATTATCACTGATTTAAACTCCAATGCTAGACTTTGTCAACTTACATTTGTTTTGGCAGCAGTCCTGAAACAGAATACAACCCACATGTGACGCAGGAGTCAGGAGGGATGATCATTGTGTTTGACTTGGCTCTGTTTCCTGTTTAAAGTACAGGATATATACATGGGCTGCATCAGCTCTGCCACTCCTCCTTATCTGCTCCACTGCTCTGATACCTCTTGCATCTCTGAAAGAAATGAAGACTCTGGGCATCACTGTTGTTCTGGGACTACTGGTGGTGGTATGGGCTCAGGTCAATGTGCAACAGCCTCTGTGTGACTCCCCTGAGGCGGAGGAGGCTGCTCTGGTGGCTCAGAATTACCTCAATGCCCAGCACACTCATGGCTACAAGTATGCACTGAACCGGATCGAGGATATTAATGTCCTCACGAGGGTAAGTCAGTGAGTAGATGTGTGGTTATGGGCAAAGACAGATACAGATAGCTACCTCTTTTTCCTTCAGCTAGGAGGTGGGAACATGATATGCACTACACTGCTAAAACACTCTGCATGTGCATTTCCTCTACATCACTGGGCAATAGAAAAGAAAAAGTACATTTTATTGAATATATCCCCTCTTTCTTTCAATTGTGTTATTTTATGCCTTCAACGCTCCGTTTAAGACGTTTGCACAAACATGTCAAAAAAGATTAAGAATCAACATGTCAACAATGCTCTACTTTTCTGTGTCATTAGAAACTACGTATGCACATTCATCCACACGACTGTCTGATGGCGGCGAGTTAAAAAATAAAATAAATGAATAAATAGTGTTTCGTTTCACTTTTTCTTAGCCTGATGGAGACATCATATATGGCCTGGAAATTGACCTGCTCGAGACAGACTGTCATGTGTTGGACCCCACACCTGTTGCCAACTGCACAGTCAGACCCAAACTGTTGACGGTGAGACTGCTTACCTTTTGCACACAGAAGCTATCATATTATAGGTATTCAACCTAATGTAATGATGAGAATAATTTTAGGATATAAAATAATGACAATTAAAATGAAGACTGTTTCGCTCTATGAGCTGATTCTTTGTTTCCAATCAGGCAGTGGAAGGAGACTGTGATGTGGTGCTGAAAAAGGTTGGCGGAGCTCTGACTGTTATCGCATTCAAGTGTAAAACAGATGGTAAAACTTTCTGATCACACACTCAACCATATGAACACACACATACAGAATATACTACACAAGTGTCACCTTGCACACAAAAACCTACCTGCATGTGTCTTTTTGTTTATTGACATATAGAATCAAGAGAGGACCTCTGCTTGGGCTGTTATTCCCTCCTGCCCCTAAATGACACTGCAGGGCTGGAATTTGCCCATGCCTCCCTGGCAACCTTTAATAACAATACTGTGAATGTAACTTACACTATTCTGGAAGTTGGAAGGATGTCATCCCAGGTGGGCTCAAGCATAACCTGTTCAGAAGAATTACAAGATTTTTTACAAGATTGAATGCACCTGCACGTTTAATTAGCGCCTGTCAGTACATCAATACTTCCCTTGTTTCAGCTTGTGTCTGGTGGGCCACAATATTCAGTAGAATATGTCATAGTTGAGGCGAATTGCACTAATGACGTCTGCGTGCCCCTGAATGAACCCCTGGCTGTAAGTATACAAAGCATCAGTTTATTTTTTCACAAGAAAAAACACTTTTTGCTTGTTTTGTTTTTTTCTAAGAATGGAGGGATGGTTCTCAAAATTATTATTGGAATTATGTATTATACACGTTTTTAGCCCAGGTGATAAGCTAATCTAAAATATAAGGCAATGATAAATCTAAAACCCTATTAAAACAATTTAAATGAACGAAAACAATGAATAAAATCATGTTTTTTCTTCTCTACCAGGAACGTGGCTTTTGCATTGCCAGAGGTTCTCTCACTGCTCACGCAGTGGACTGCAAGATGTTTAACGTTCTGGTAAAATACTGTTTCATGTCAACAATAGGTTTTGAAGTTTATCATCTTAAAATTTGTGTAGAAAATATTATTTCTAAGCCTCTGTTGATGTACACAATTTTTTCAGATGCCTGTTGTAGATGCCAACAGCACTGCAGTGCCAGATCCTGCTTTGCCACCAGCAGTCCATGTGTTCACAGGCAGCCCATCACACAAGCATGGTCTAAGACACCATAAACTGACCTCTCACCATGACCCTCATCTAAGCGGCCTTCTGTCTGCAGAATCAGCAGAATCAGATGAAATTGTACCAATAGTCCCTGCAGTGGTTGGTGCCCCTGCTGCACCTGGTAACCCAGCTCCAGCTGGTGATTCCACTCCAGCTGCTGGTCCCACTCTAGCAGCTGATCCTGCTCCAGCTGTTGAAGCCACTCCAGCTGCTGATGCTCCAGCTGCTGATGCTCCAGCAGCTGATTCTGGATCAGCCTCAGATTCCCCACACAGTAGTGAGATCCCTCGTATTTTGTTCAAGAGAGATGTGGCTGTTACACCCGACCTGACAGTCGTTGACGGCCCTGGACCTCAAACAGACCCTATTCTTCTTGTGCCAGCTTGCCCAGGAAGGGTTAGATTCTTCAAGTGAACAGGTCCCACAGACTCTATATTTACCTCCTTCAGCAACACTGGTGCTAGCTTAACTTTAATTGATATATGAACATGTGCTGTGGTAGGTAGATGTAATACTAGTACATGTCCTAAAAATGAGTAATGATCAACTGTTTGAAATGACCAGTTTTTGAAATATCTGTAAAATGGGTGATAAACATTTGCATTTAATGCTGCTGAATAAATCTCCTAAGTTGAAGCTTTTTGTGTTGTTACTTTCAGGTCATCATGCATTCTTTAATATTTGAAACAGTGAAGACAGTCAGTGAAGGACTGAGAGTCATGTAAGGCCTTTTACAGGTTTAGTGAGGACACTCTGATTACCTCTCTATACAGAACTTAGAATGAACAAACTCAAACAGGAATGTATTTATTAATTCATGGCACATCTTTAAGGGCGATTGCAAAACACAGTGTTGTTTGCTGATCATGTTGACTCATGCCAGTGGCATTCCTGTGAACTCATTGACATTTCTACTAATACAGCCACGGCTCCATGTCCGAGACAGTTCAATATTTCAAACATTAGTCAAATGTTTACGGGCTGGAGCTTGCACCAGAACACTGACAACATGTGTCTCCCAACAAGAAACCCCCACCCCCAGACACAGGATGGCATATTCCCATGTACCCGAGCACCACTTATAATTATGGGTTAGCATAAGATTAATATCAATAGAATATCCAACACACAGATTCAAATATAAAATTTGTCCATAAACTTCCACAACATATCTGTGTAAGTGTGCAGTTATCTCCTCAAGTATTTCATGTGCTTTGTACGTCATATATTGTGGATCTAGGTCAGATGTTTTGTTCTGGTGGCCACTGTATATTGCTGGTATCATTGCAGTTGTCTGTGTTGCTTACATTTATGTATTAAAAAGAAAACTTTGTCACTCTGACCAAAAAAACACTAACACGCTGACCAATCACTGCTCTCCATTCCACGCACCCAGTCAAAATCCAAAGGTGAGTATTTTCTGTTTTTGGCCCTGTATTGTGGAATAGTTTACCACTCTGTTACACTATTAGATCTTCCCTGTCTAAAGTCTCTCTTTAGCCTTTTAATTGTCATATTGAAGATAGAACTGACCACACTTAGTCTTCTATCTTTATTTGTTCTCAGTGCAATGCTATTGTGTTTATGATTTTATCCAGATATTTTGTGCTTTTATTAATCTACTTCTCTTTATTAATTTATTCCTCTTAGTCATGTTTATATCTGTTTTTGTTTTATTGTAATGATCAACCAAGTAATCCCTCTGTAAAGCACTTGTCAACAAACCATGGTTTATGGCATGCTCAGTCATAGTTGTTCTAAGCTCATACACCCTTGGGTCTTCCTCCTCACACATGTGCTCCTGCCACCCATCTCTGTGACTGTCTAGGTCCTTGTTTACTGAGATAAATTGATTCCAAAAACTAGCCCATTTGTATGGGCTGCATGAACGGAAACCTTAATCACTTTGGTGACACTCAGCTGAATGGGAACCGGTTGTGGTGGGTTTTTTCCTTTTTTGTTCCTTCTAATTTTCCTGTTTTTTTTTTTTTTTAGATGTAAACGTACAAGACTGTAGCAAATTGCAATTATTTTGGATTGTTTTAATTTAAAGTTTTTAAAATGCACATACACAACTTCAGTGGTGGACAAGTTTGAGTGAGAAAATAATTGTACCTGATTTATGAATTTGGAAAGATGTGGTCACTGAATGCATTGTCAAGGCAAAGAAAGTGATCCTGTTTAGTTCACACCGACTAATGTTGTACTGACTGAAGAGTTTTGAAAAAGACTCAAGTATTGTTGCTGTTGTAAAAGAAAAAAAGAGCAAATAATTTTACCCTACTGTATAAACAGCTCTAGCATTACTGTGTGAAAGAGTGGAATGTTAAACTTGCAAAGAAAACCTGAAATTTTAACAACAAGCACAAAGATTTTAGGGTTGCACTCACTGAGGCCACTGTTGATGAATGGATAAAGTAGTAAGTGTGTTTACATGAATGGGTCAATGTTCAGTAAGCACCAGTTCATGGTAAGGCAAAATAAGCAAGACAAATCAGTTCAACAAGGGCAATGCACTGTTTGGGTCTAAAAAGCAGCTATAATGCCAACAAGAACTGACTAAACCATTAACTTTGAAAGTAGTCAAAAAGACATACTTTACTGTCTCTGTCAAGAGATTGACTTCTAACATTTGTTTTACACCCACTTTCCAGATTTTGTTTACCCACAAACTTTTACCAATATGCAACCCAGACAAAAACTAATTCTTAAGCTTATTGCTGGGGAAAGAAGCACAAGCTGAGGTACTGTTTAAATTGTTTATTCACATTGAGGGCAACTTGTTTCTGCTTCTGATTTCCAGCTTCTCTCTGGATGGCTTGGTTCAGTCCTGCAAGAGACAAACACATTAGTACAAAAAAAAATAGATAAATAAAAATTGGGCTACAGCAAAAAAAAAAAAAAAAAAAAAAAAAAAAAAAAATCAAAAACATTAACAACACACCGTTTGTTTGGTAGTCAGCTGCAGCACTCCGTTGCTGAAATGCCTCTCCAGGAACATGAGCTGGAATCCTTTGGTTGGACCCTAGAGGCATAAGGGGCTTCCACATATCTTTCAGTGATTCAGGGAATTCAGGCTTTAAATGCACTGAACTGAAAGAAGGGTCCTGAGGCAGATCCAGAAAATGAGGGTCATTCAAAGCAGAGACAAACGATGGCACATTTTCTGATTTATCACCAGGCCTCGGCATGTAGTTGACATTTCCAGGTAAGGGATTGGCCATTTTCCCTAGCCATTTGAGATCCGGGCGTTTGTCCTGAGGGGGATTTAAATTCTGAGGATGTTGGGGTTTACTACTGTCATGCCTCGCAAGATTTTGTGCCTGCAAGTTTGCATCATCAACCAGATCTCTAAAAGGCAGCGACGATTCATGGAAACTGTTGGGCTCCCTACCAGGTGGGCCATGCTGTAGCAGCAAATAACTCTTAGGTTCAGAGTAGGGATGGACAGTCTGATTATGTTTGGTGGATTTCTTTGAGCCACTCACAAATGACTGTGGTTGTGACGAGTTATATGTAGAAGCTTGAGCATCTTGAAGCATGTAGTAAGGGATCAGAAAAGGATCAAGTTCACTTTGGACTTTAGGATGCATCTGCCCCTTAGAGTCACTGGATTCCATGTTAAGTGGCTGTAGTTCCTTAGCTCTAGGTTTAATTTGCTGGTTTGCTGTATGCTCCTTTTTTTGATATTGGCCAGTAAAATACATTAAATTAGGCCCAGAAGGATTATTCATGTCTGCAGGTGATGGCTGGCTCATTTGCTGCCCTGGGGGCTGTATGTAATAAGGCTTATATTGCACCAATGGATTTACTGGGTCATTACCTGGAGCCTGAGGGTTAGAGAGAACATTGTAGTCAGCTGCTGATTGGCTTTGTGGTAAGTTTTGCATCTGACTCTGTGGTACATACGGCCAATTAGGATATTGTGAATTAGGTACAAAATAAGGGTAAGTTGGTAGTTGAGGATTTACAGGCTTCTTGGAAATACTTGTTGGTGCAGCGAGGTTGCCATCTGGTGGCAGGAAGTAGGGCTGCTTTCCATTTCCAAGTGGAGAGGCCTGTGGAGAAGTAGGTGCAGAGGTGGAAGCTTGCGTCGTTGTTGCTTCAGTTGACTTTTGAGGAAGGACAGCAGTGCCCAAGCCATTACCAAACCCAGAATATGCCAGTGAAGGGACAAAAGGCAGTGCTGGATAGACTGGAGGAGTATCTTTACTGCCAAGTCCAGCTGGAACAATATGATGGAGATGCTGATGAAATGCAATTTGTGGACAGCAATTAGAAAATCCAGAAAGGCAAAATTGAGGGCAGTACAAAGAGGGCATATGTGGAGAGCCTGGCTGTGGACCTTGTGGGAATATACCACCATTACTAGGTTGTGCAATGGTGACCGGTAGTGGCTGCTGCACAGAGGTAGCAGGGGGTAATATTATTGGTTGAGGGTGCTGGGGCTGCTGTGGGTAGTACAGGTTGAAAGGTAGATACACCTGGCCGTCTGGAGGTTTGACACCTGGAGGCTTTTCACTTGGGACTGGCTTTTCAGTGGCAGTTTTAGCACCATTTGTTCCAGCATCTGGTATCTTGTATGGTTGTTGGTAAGAGGGTTTATGCACTGGCTTCTCAACTGGCTGATTTTCAGGCTTCGGCTGGGGGTAGAAGGGGTAGAATGGCTGGTGCACTTGGCCCCAAGGGGCTCCAGGCTGTTGTGGGGGTTGTTGGACAGTGGTCGGCTTTTCAGTTGGCTCTGGCTGAGGGGAGAGAGGGTGAGGGTACAGAGGGGAAGGGTATTGGTGTACCTGACCCCGAGGGGCTCCAGGCTGTTGTGGGGGTTGTTGGACAGTGGTCGGCTTTTCAGTTGGCTCTGGCTGAGGGGAGAGAGGGTGAGGGTACAGAGGGGAAGGGTATTGGTGTACCTGACCCCGAGGGGCTCCAGGCTGTTGTGGGGGTTGTTGGACAGTGGTCGGCTTTTCAGTTGGCTCTGGCTGAGGGGAGAGAGGGTGAGGGTACAGAGGGTAAGGGTATTGGTGTACCTGACCCCGAGGGGCTTCAGGTTGTGGTGGTTGTTGGACAGTAGTCGGCTTTTCAGTTGGCTCTGGCTGAGGGTAGAGAGGGAGAGGGTACAGAGGGTAAGGGGATTGGTGTACCTGACCCCGAGGGGCTTCAGGTTGTGGTGGTTGTTGGACAGTAGTCGGCTTTTCAGTTGGCTCTGGCTGAGGGGAGAGAGGGTGAGGGTACAGAGGGTAAGGGTATTGGTGTACCTGACCCCGAGGGGCTCCAGGCTGTTGTGGTGGTTGTTGGACAGTGGTCGGCTTTTCAGTTGGCTCTGGCTGAGGGTAGAGAGGGTGAGGGTACAGAGGGTAAGGGGATTGGTGTACCTGACCCTGAGGGGCTCCAGGCTGTTGTGGTGGTTGTTGGACAGTGGTTGGCTTTTCAGTTGGCTCTGGCTGAGGGTAGAGAGGGTAAGGGTAGAGAGGGTAAGGGTATTGGTGTACCTGACCCTGAGGGGCTTCAGGTTGTGATGGCTCTTTTCTCTCTGAAGCTGGTTTGCTAGGTAACAAATTTCCAGGGACTTGGGGTTTAGATGCCTCAGGTTGCAAAGGGCTAAGAGATTGTTGTACTTGGCCCTTTGGAGCTGGTGTAGGGGTTCGCTGTGTGGGTGGCATGTGTGTCTGAAAAGGACCTTGAGGCCAAAATGGATGGTGAAATGGGTAATGGTAGAATGGCTGATATATTTGTCCCTGAGGTTCCTGAGAAACTGGGGGCTTTGGTGGCACAGTCTTTTCAGGTAATGGTTTTCCAGGGGTTTCAGGATACAGCGGCTGGAGAGGTTGTTTTACTTGAGGATCTTCAGAAGGTGGTGGTTGAAGGTAAGGAGGAAATGGATTAAAGGGTTTGTGTTTCTCAGGCTGGCTTACAGGTGGTTGTACAGGTTTTTGAGGAGGTCCAGGGGGGGGGTTAAATGGATTGGGAATGACATGTTCGTCCAACTTACCTGGTGGTGGTTTAGTTACTGGTGCCTGTGTAGGGGGAGTTTCAGGCTTAGGTGGTTGAGGATAAAATGGAAAGGGGTAGTAAGGTTGTTTTCTTTGTCCTTTAGTACTTTGGACGACTGGGGGAGATGATGTAGGTAAAGGTTTTGGTTCAGGCCTGTGTGCAGAAGGGACATTAGTGTTAGGTGGTTTAACATTGTACGGGTAAGGGTAAAAAGGGTTTCCCCATCTGCCATTAGGTATTGGGGCAGCTGAGGCCTGTATAGGAGGTTCTTTTTCAACAGGCACGTGTTCAGGCTGGGCCGGCCAAGGGTAAAATGGTAAAGGTATGAAAGGCTGGGGCACTTGTCCCTCAGGGGCCACTGGCAGATTCGAAGGATGGACAGCATGTTGGGATTGCAGTCCATTTTTCTTAGTAACAGGAGAGTGAAGTGGCTGTACAGTAACTGGAGGTTTAGTGTCCGGTTGAGGGTGGAAGAAATGGGGGTAAAAAGGATAGTAAGGTAACTGAGGTTGATTGATATCCTTTGGCCCCTGATTCAGTTTTTCATTAGGTGCCTCTGGGTTTTGAGGAAAACCTGGGAACTGGGGAAGAGCAGGCTGAGGACTCTGAGCTGGACCAAAATTATGTGATGGGGTGGGGGGAGGCCCCCCCTTGCTTGGTGTTTCAGTTTGTGGAGCAGACAGTGATGGACAGGAAATTTTAATTTCTCCATCTCCAGCTAGTTCAAGTGTGTAGAGCCCATCCTGAAACAAAATGTTGATGGTTAAGCAAACAATGTTTTAAAATGTGGAAATTTTGGAATCAAAGAAATATATACTGTACCTTTTTTTCCAGGCAAGGTGCATAGTGAACAGAGATGACCACACCCTCAGGATGTACAACTACACTGAACCCACATCGGGGTGAGGCTGTCATCAGTGGCTCCCAGTTACCATTTACTGTAAAGTAAAATATACATTACTACCAAGCAAACTTTCTAAAAAGCAGTTTAATGTGTTCTTTCACTCTCAAAATTAACCAAATGTCAACTAAGCTATGCTTTAGGAAAATGAAAAATTACATTAATACCTCAAATCAATTCCCACAGCCTGAGCCTATTTTAGCTTCCTACACTTTATAGCCAAATCAATTAAGGATAAGAAAATCATCATTATATTATAATAATAATAATAATAATATAATTATAATTAAAATTATGAGCACAGCACTTCCTGCAGGCATTATGGAATTCAAAATAAAATTTCCCTCACAATAAAGAATTAATAGAAAAGATTATAGTATGAGATGAGACAGCTATGATAGATCATAAAGCAACCCAATAATAAATTTGCATCTCAGCGATAAGTTATTGTTTTCCAGAACAACCTAATGTCTTATCACCCAGCAAACATTTTGCTGCATCACTGTGGAGTGTGCTGCGTGGAATAGGAGGAAAAGCCCAAATTTCACTTAAATTATGGTGGCAGTAAGCAAGCCTGAATACAAGGGCCCTGGCACAACTAAAAGGATGTGCCCATTGTGAAGTGTTACACGTGTTTGACAATCAAAATGTCTCCAAGAAAGGTTTCTAGTGCAAAAGACATGTCATGTCTTTACTAAGCTTTATAAATTATGTCATGAAATAACTTACAATTTATTTTAATTTTAGTGACAGAAACTGTCCATTCAGTTTTCACAACCATGCCTTCAGTGTGGCAGGTGACCATCGGAGGGTTAGATGTAGATGGTCTCATCAAAGGGCAGGACATCTTCACGGGTACCCCGCACCAACGCAAGGGGAGAACGTAGCAGTCCTCCTGAAGCCAGCAAGTAAAATGTTACAAGTGCAGAAATGTAAATGGTTCAAGTGTGCTGTGCTTTCAGAAAGTATCCCACCTCATGTGCAACAAAGCAACCATCATAGGGTGCAACTAGCACCAAATCTTTTTGTGTTGACCTGACGGTGTAACCACAGTTTGGTGGCAGCTTTGACAGAGGCAGAGGAGACAGTCGACTACCTGAGAGATTAAATTACAGAGAAGAGGAATATTAAAAAAAATTACATGAAACTGCTCTGTGCACACTGCAAGTACTGTGAATGATGGTTAACGCACAACTCCACTGGATACTTAACTTACCCCTATCCACAAAGAGCAGAGATCCCTGAGTAGAAGCAACATCTTGGACTTGAAGCTTCATGGAGTCTACGGTACATTCAACCTTTGGTTCCATTTTGAGGAGTCGCTCCACTGCTGCAGCGTCTGGCCTCAGCATTGAAAATCCTTCACCTTGCCCTTTAAGATGCTTTGGCTCAACCCAACCTTTTAAAAAAATAAGGTTTTTGCTAAGTTCAAATAAATACACTTATTATTTAAACATTTTAACATGCACATAATTTAAATTAAAAGCCTAGAGGTGAACCATTGCTTTAAATTATAACAAACAACTTTTGTAGTGCATATTGTACAGAACTGTAATAAGAATTTGAACTGTACATACCCATGTCTGCTTGGTAATCAGTATCAATTTCCAGGAGGCTTTTTGTGGCCTTGGTTCCTTTGAGTTTAGCACCATAAAGAGATTTTTGCCCAATTAAGAGTCTTCCATGGCGCAGATCATTTCCTGTAGCTTGACCTTGGCCGAGTGTCGAGTTATCTCTTAATTTATCTAGTGCCTTAAGCCTCGTCAGTGGAGAACAACGGCAAAATGAACTAACAAGCACAATAAGTCCTAAACATAGCAAAATTTTAGTGCCCCCGTTCCCGCTATACGCCATTGGAACAAAGAAAAAGCACCGCACACAGGCAGATTAGCCTCAGCAGTGTGCCTCAAGCGCAGGTAGTTTAAACGACTGAGCGCGTGAGGTCTCGTCCTAATTAAGACTAAGGGAACACCTGGCCACAGCAGCTGCTGACAATCGTGCAGGTACGGGCGGGGCGTCAACGGGCTACATGGCTAATTGTAGCACGCAGTTGGTGTCACAGAGCTGCGACAAAGGTTTTGTGGCAAATCTCTTGTTATAAGGTTTTGCTTATAGGCCTATCTGTTGAGCTTGACTGTACTCACAGTACAACAGTACTTGTTCCCCTCCCACCACAAAATGAACACACAGATTTAGTGCATCATATCTGTTTGCAATGTATACCATATAACAGGCAAGTTCTTCTCACAGTGGCGTCTCCCCTTTTTGTGTTTTCACAAATAGTATAAAGATCTCACAGAACAAAGAGTCTTTTTGGTTTAATCTAGTTCAGATTTGAATCTAAGTATAGTTCAGTCTAAGTATAGTGGTTTTTGATCTGAACCTAGTCTGATGTGGTCTAAATGTGGAAAAAGCAGTGAAATCTTCCTTTGCGTCCTTGCATTTTCACAAATAGAATCGGACACTAACTTCAGCGTGTTGTAGTATGGGTTTCAAAGCATTTAACAGCAGCACCCCACTGATCAAACTCATATTTTGCAGCCACACATTATTCAGACTCATGTCACCTAATTTTAAATTATAGAGGACATCCCAAGTTTCCAAAACATGACATCTTGAACATATCCACTGTGCAGCCATAAGAAACTCTGATTGTTTATTCCAAATATTTCACTTCAGCTTCAAAGAGTTGGAACAAGCAGAATATGAGTGTTGACCAGAAGAATAGGCTGAAATCTGCATAGAAATAAAAGGGAACAGCTTTATAGAGTTTACTTTTTTATGGGGTTTCAAGCCGGCAAAAACAGCCCATCAATGAAAGCCAATAGGTCATTACTTTCAGCTACTTCTTTCCTTTTGACTGAGCAAGAACTCACTTAAAAGCCAAAAGTCAGATTAGTATCTAAATTTTGTTACTCTGATAATAGGTTTGTGTCTTCTCATTCATTCTGAACCAAGGACTTTCATGTATTTGTATGACTTTGAAAAAGTGCGTTCACAACAAATTACTACATGGATTGTTTGACACTACCAGGGAAGGTACAGCCCCACCAAAATAATCTATTATAAATTTGGTTTCTGTAAAAATAAATAAATATGGTGGGTTACTAATTGAACCACAGGGAGAGAGAACTTGTCAACGTCCCCCGACAGTTAAGATTCTCACATTAGAGAATATTTGAATTTCTTAGCTCAACAATGAATCTGAGTCTGAGTTGTGCTCCTCCGTTTCAGTGTGCAAGATGCACATCATTATCCGTTTTTCCAGTAGAAGTATACATTGTTGCTAATATGCAGTGCAGGACCAATACAACTAGTTTAAACTGAATAACTGAATTAAAACTAAAGACTGTAAAACTCTTCAGTCTACATACAGTTGTGAACTCAAAAGGCAACAGACAGGACATGTTGGCTTTACCTCTGGTTGGAATAACTTTTATTTGATCTGTCTGTAAACAAGATGTCTCATCAATTCATGGCATTTGAAATAGCAGATTTTGTGGCAGAAGGAATTTCCATCTCAAAAAAAAAAAAAAGACAAAATATTGCAAACATATTTTTCTGTCGTTTAATTCTGTACATATTCCACAAAGTCTGGAGATTACTGATGCCAAAATATCCCTTAGGAAAGTGCCATTAAAAGTTACTTCTTGCTGGGGCAGCAGTTAAAAATCCAACTTGTAGTAGCAACAGATCAGATCGATTTTATGGCACAGAATACACAATTATTCTCAGAAAATTTTCACAAGACAACTTACAAATGTTCTTATTCCAACCAACACCATTTTCAATATGTTTAGTGTACACAGCATCATTTTTTCTTTTAAATATACTTCTAAGTACCGTACTATGACAATTTGTGAATACACCTTTGATGACTAAAGCACAAGGCAAATAATTCCAAGGCCCAACAGCCTGGGTTTACAGTCAAAATGCATTCATACTGTAGTAAAATGACATTGCCATTTCATTGGTTAACGGACATGAAGTTAGCAACAAATCAGTTAGTGATGAAAAGTTTAAGTAGTGTTGAAGTCTAAAGAAGCAGTTAAATGTTTTACAGTCATCTGAAGTTGTCTTAATGATTTACAGTCAACAGGTGATGCCAACAATCATCCATCAGAATAAGCTGAAGTAATTCTGATAATCCTCTTATACTGACAATTGGTCCAAAGGGAAGGGGGGAAAATAACTTCACATAACGTGTAGTGATTCACAGCAAAATTTACAAATAGCAGGAGCTGACTGACAAGTGTCTTGAGCCGTCACAGAGGTGGAATGTCCACTGAGACTCCAGGATGTGTGGAAGTATCACGACAATATCTTGAGACCTCAGCAATGCTGACCTTACACTACAGTCAAACAGCCCAACACCACATCATTAACTTTTAAGACCACATTCAGGTACGACAGCAAAAGCATGAGATGAAGGGTAAAAGAAGTTATGCCCGAAGGTGGCGAATCGGTACACACATACAGGACTTTGTCAGAGGAAATTTGCCATTTCTTTAATGGAGGCTACCGAAGACTTGAAGATGGAGGCAGATGAGAAGATGGTTTTGGCTGGAATATTACACTGGGACAGAGAGAAGATAGGACTGGGATTTGTATGCTAAAGAGGTGTATGCATGCAACTTTTAAATGCCCACATGCTGATTTAAAATAAAAAACTAACAAAAAATGACCCCGGCATATTTTAGTAATGCTCAAAAAAGCACAACTATGCAAACTGTCACCACCATTACATGTGTACTTCCCCATGGTATATTAGCTAGTCACTAAGTGAATGTTAAACAAGGAGAGTCCAAATTTGTTTAACACTTTTATTACACTTGCAATAATTGTTTGCACACACTCTTTTGGTTATTAAACATTTCAAAGAACATGCCATTACTGTAGTGCCAAAACATGAGAAGTACAATGTTAAAGTGGGGATGGTTTTGTCCTTTTTAAAAAAAAAAAAAAAAAAGAAAGAAAAAAAAAAAGAAAGGAGGGTGGGGAGAGTTTAGCAAACAAAAGGCTGTATATAAAAAGTAGACTGGGGAGGAAGTTACATTGTATGCCATCTAATCCTGGAAGTAGTGTCGACACAATGCAGTGAGTGGGAGTGAGCTGCTAAGTTGATGGATGGGTGGAGAGGTTGCTTAATATCCAGACCTCCTCAGGTACTCAGCCATTGCATGTGCTTTCTTGTTAAGATTTCCACCATGGACCGCCTCCTTTCCCATGACTAAAACCAATACTGGAGCACACAAGGAAAAAAAGAGAAATGAACAAAATTGAAGAGTCTCCCCCCTACAGGATGAAGGGGGGAACAAAGGTGACACAGTATCTTACCACTCTTCATTGCTATTAAAAGTTTCCATGACATTTGACTGCTTGCAGGAGAAATCTTAACAGCAATATTTCTTTTCTCTTCTTTTTGTCCCTCAATTTTATCTAAGTGAGCTTGAAAACATTAAAACCCTGAATCCCTCAAGTATTTTGCCATTGAGTAAGCCTTCTTATTCAATCCGCCTCCATGGACCCCTTCTTTGCCCATTACAAGAACCAAAACTGAAAGAGAAGAGATAGAAAAGGGACAGTTAAGAAAAGCAAAAAAGGTAAAGTAAAGGCATTCCCAGTAATACGCATCATCACCAGAAGTGTGTAGTGCAGGGATATTCAACTGTGTGCCATACAGAGCTAACTTTTTTTGCTACCATAAATGTTACCAATTGACATGATGTAGTGTCCATACATTTCCTGAGACACTGCACCTTTGACTGATGACCATCAAATGATGAGAAATTAGTGTCCAGAAATTGCAATTTATTACTTGTTAGTGTCTCTTAAATGAGGAATAGTCAACAGGTGAACAATTTCGCACACAGTTCTGGTCCTCTATAGCACATGGCTGAGTATCATCACTGTGTGCATTTTTCAAAGTGATAAATATAAGCTGGAAGAAGATCAGTGCACTTGGTGTTACAAAGAAAACAGGAGTTGTTGGAAGGTACAGCTCTCAAGCAGGCACTGGCTTATTCTGCTAAATCAAGACATGACAAAGATGCATGCAAGAAACTAATTAACATGCAATTTATCTTCCACATTAGTTGTGTGTGAAGACTGAAGCATCTCACTGCACTTATTGGTACAAATTAAATTTGTGTAACACTTCATTTGTCCTTTTTTGACTACCGTTCACAGGAGCACAACATGCAGAGAATTCATGCAGAAAAGGAAAAAAGAAATCACTCAACAGGAAGGAAGAAAGAAAGGAAAAGTTTGGTTTTGACTGCAATCAGTGTTTCCCCACTTAAAACATTTGGAAGTTTATTTTTTTCCTCATACCCTAATGAAGGGAGAATTGATTAGAAGATATCTAGATAGATGAGATAGCTGTGGGCAAATGTATAGACTGAAATACAACGCCATATCGTGGCCAATTATCAAGTCTTAGATGTCAGATCCTAACAGTCAACAATTTCAACTTGTAAGAAACACTGGAGCAATGTCAAACATTAAGGACCACAAAGGCAAACAGCCTGGACTAGGCAAACGATGGCTTACATGAGGTTTACAATGATCATTACAATGACCATTAAGTAAATCTGTCATTTCAACTTAACAAGTTTGCAACTATACACTTTGCCTGAGAGCATCATGCCTTGTAAAATATCTATAAATTAATTTTCTGTAAATCAGCTAATTGTTTCAGCTCTAATCTGCAACTATTTTAATAAACCTTTTAGTGTTTTAAGTCGTTTTTCAAGCGAAAATGCCAAATGTTTGCAGGTTCTGAAATGTATGAACTCGCTCTTTTTGCCTGTCGTAAATCTAATATTTTAGGTTTTGGAATGTGGATCAAACTAAGAAAAGCTATATGTAGATGTTATGTTCACAAATGTCACTTGCATAGGAGATAAATTTGATAGGGCTCATGCTCATGAGTGGGTCACAAGTATGACATTTATTTTGATTATTGAAAAGCATCAAAAGCAGGAGGTAATATGATTTTCAATCAGCACTTCTTTAAGTCACAAAACTGTATGACATAACTCTCATACCCATGTTATAATTTTACAGTGTAAAACAATATGGGGTCATACCCCATTAAAGCAGCATTTTAATAATTGTGATTAAGAGAACATTTTTAAACTACACCTTTACCTTTTCCAGCTCTTCCCACAGAGATATTGTATGTAGGTTCTCCTCCTTGGCTCTTTGTCCTGATGTCCATTGTCCAGTCCCCGTCATCCTGGAGGCTGTCTCTGAGGACTGAACACTTCTTTGAGCCCAGAGTGAGACCGCTGGTGTAAAAGGTCTCCCTGTCCTTACCAATAAGGACATCAATTTCTTGAGACTGAAAAATATGCAAAAATCACCAGTTACATGACTAGTATAATTCTTCCTAATAGATAATGAAAAATTATTGTTAGTTGCAAACTTATTCATCAAACAATTACAAAAATCCTCAAATGTCATGAATGAAATGATTTGCCTTTTTTCTTTGGTCTATGGCAGTAAATTGGCTTTGGCACTGTTGTTCTGTTAAACTGAGCATATTTCTCCGTTTTGTGATAATTTATATAACAAGCGATAATTCAAGAAAATAGTCAGCAGATTAATCAATTATCAAAATTATTGTGAGCTGCAGCCCTATTCCAAACACCAGTAAAACTGCTATACCAGCACTGGATATAAAACTGTAACGTTAGGAATTCCAGCCTGATTATAAGAGAGGAGATTTGTGAATAAAACTTGCAAATGTATTGACACCAGTACCACAATTCCTGGCGCCTTACACATCCCATCCCGCACCCAGGCAATAATAACAGCTTGCAACCTTTGCCTGCAGTAAGGAGCGGAAGTAAAGTGACGTCTATGCACCCGTTAGCTCTAATGCAATCCCTCACAATGAATTAAAAAAAAGAAAAAACACACACATTGTCATTACCACCAAATTCTATAATGTATTAATATGTATTAATATGAGACAAAGGCTGCGGAATCGTAGACTGACCAAACGTCAGCCGGTGACAGCTTTTTTTGACCACGGTCTGCCGGTACAGCAGCAGCTTAATGTTTCCTAATCAAAGCGGCCGTGCACACAAAAGCATGCACGCTCTCTCAAATCAGACACCGTCTACTCACTGGTTTTAAATTAGCAAGAGGTTAATTTAGCAATGTCCTGAAATTTTGATTTGTGCTTGTCAACGGCAACTAACTGCTTTATGTATTTATGGTACATGCAAGCGACAATGAGAGAAGTCTTATCTGATCCACGCCAGGTCTAATCCTGCAACGTTTCCTTAGCAGGAAATAGCCGAGACAGGCCACCGATGAGCAAGCTAGCCCGCTAAGCTAGCACGGTACCGTTAGCTTGCTAGTCATTTAGACAGTGCGAGGTAACGGTTTTAGCGCTATTCAGTCTGGTGAGCGTCTGCGTGGGTGATACATAACAACACTGTCAAATGGAGCCAAGCGTTCACTCTAAATACCAATTTTTTTTCACTCTTACCGTGATATTGTTGAATGTACCACCGGCATGTGCTGCCCAAACATATTTGGCGTCCGTATACCCAACAATGGCGCTATCCTGACAGCTGCCATCGGCCATCAGGTTTTCCACGTAGCTTTGCCAAGACATATTCAAGAAATTGATGCTATATAAAAATCCCTACAGCTTTGGAAGTGAGGTTGCCAATCAAAAGACAGCCGAATTGGAAGAAAACCAACAGGCGAATTTAGAGTCTCCAATCTAACCCACACTCCGACGTTAACCAACGTCAAGGCTGGGGCAGCAAAGAAAGCCAGGGCAGTGAGGCAGCGGCTGGGTGTAGTCCGTATCAGATCACTCCGCACAATGAGCTCCCCGGCGCTTTTATGGCAGCAGGCGGCGGAATAAAGAGGGACTTATCAGCTCAGCCAAGAGTCAACTGTCTGAGGGAATGCCGGGGTACACATAGACGCGGGTGGGGATTTGTTGATTGAATCATTTAGTCATTCATTCATTCATTCATTCACTCATTCATTGAACGCGTTTTCATGTTGTAGGAATAACATGACAAAGGGCGTCACGTCAGGCAGTTTAGTTTGTGTGGTTAAGGACAGCAGTTACGGTCAGTGCATACAGAGAACAACATGTCCATGCCCATGTTGGTGGTGGATTCCAAAATTATTTATTCACTTTCATGAAATCATCACTTAAAATGTATTTTAGAATGGTTAGACGTTACTGACTGGTGGCTACTGATGGCCCATTTCTCCTGCTAAATCATTCATAAGTATTTGCGATACATGAGATATCACTCAAAATTGTATAGATTTTATTATGAGGAAAGATGAAGAAAACAGAAAATCTAGGTATGTATGTAGTCATCTTTAATGTGCAATCCCCGTTTGTGGCAAAGGGTTACCACCTAACGCTTTCTAGATACAGAGTTTTAATGAAGCCAGAAGAAAAGAAAAATAATCTTTGAAAGAAAATATTGTACCTTGTTGGACTTCGTACTCAATATCAAGAAAACACGAATGAAATAAAAGTGTCCTATTTCATATTCCCCTTCATTTCGCGCTACATTGAAGTGTTGGAAACATTTAGTGCCCTGCTCAAGATAAATCATTCAGCACATTTTCATCTTGTCATAACCAGGGATCAAACCAGACACCTTGGCAAGGTGTTATATCATTAATGCCAGATTTGAATTACCCCACCCACAGACTGAAAGGAGTATGTGGCCCACCTCCCAATTAGTTAAAAAGATAAATAGTTGCATGATGTCTTCTCTTCAGAGCAGATTAAGTGATAAAAACAAACGTTCATTTTTACTGTGATCCATGACCAAAGAGAATTTGCCAGTAGTTTAGACCAATCATTGTGCATAGACTGTGAAGTACCCTGAAAGCTGAACCTGAAGTTCCACTGTTATTCTGTTCCTCTCTAAGTACCATGAATCTATTGGATAAATAATCTAAATTGCAACCAAGATCCAAAACATATGATAAAGGGTCATGAATTACTATGTCACTTAACCTTTCACCAGATGATTTTCTTCCCACACCAGCATAGTTCACATTGATTTGAATCGATACTATTTAATTGTGTGAAATGGCTGGGGGGGGGGGTTAAGTGTTCAAACTCTGCCAGTGTAACACCTCTGCAATTTCCCTAAAAACCCAATGCTGCATTATAAAAATGTAAAGCTACATGTTTCATTGTTTCTACTATATAACTTGAATGGATTTTATGATTAAGATTTAAGATATATATATATATATATATATATATCCAAAATAACTAAAAAAAGAAAAAGAAGCACGATACCCTGTCAAAGGAAAAATACACTCATTGGCCAGCAGGGGTAGTGTTCTCTACGGTTTGTGAATACTCTGGATCATATTGGTTTATTTCTGGTGCAGAGCTATGACTTGTCATGTGTCTTTTAACCTGTATTTCGTCTGGATCATTTAAGGAATATTTTTATCTTATGTTTTATAAAAATAAAACTGGCATTTCGATTGACTTTTAATGATAGAATTTGAATAAATGTAAAATTGTATGCAGATTGACTCATATAATTGCTAAAGTTTGTCACATAGTAAGGCCTGAGGCCTTTTTTAAAAATGTCTTTTGACTATTTTAGATAATATACAGTTCAGATTTTCACCTCACATAGTACTGCAGATGTAATGCAGCAGTATGCTGCATTGTATACCTTAAGCCACAGCTCTGTGAATCAACCTCCCTTCAGTTCTCTCAGAACATGTTACTTTTTACGTCATGCTTATAATATTTTTGCTCAGCTTGATCAGTTGATAAAGAATAGTAATGTAGTGATCACTGATGATTGCTGCTCTGTAATATGCTGGCTGTTATAATAGTCAAGAAAGAAACTCAAGCCCAGTGTAAAAGAACAACTGTGCAATCTAAAATAATCATCATCTTCAGTATTGCATTGCTGTGTTTTTACACACCACTGCTATACATGGCTACCTGAACGTTGAAAAAGTAACTTTGAACTAGTTTAATTTAATGGGTGTATTGTATAGCGACCCTCTTTTACACTGATTTAGACAAGCTGTAGGAATATTAAATTATATTATTGGTTTAAGATGCAAAAACCACATTAAATCACATAAATTGCAAACCCAAAGACCAAGTTCAAGTCCCTTGCTTAATATCGGTGTATATGTAACACTGCAGCATACAGAAAGGCCTATAGAGGGAGGGAATGGGAAAGAAATGGTTGATGCCTTCAAGTGCAATCCAATAAAGTTGGACTTCTGCGGTTAAAAGGAATCATTTAGTAATAGCTAGTCATTGAAAAAAAGAATAGCCAAATTGAATGTATCCTATAAAGTAGTATTCTGATGATATTGTTGTGTTTTAGAATCAGAGCATCCTAGCTCCTTTGAGCTGTAGAGAAAGGAAAATGTGCAGCCTTGTTGTCATTAATGTTAAAAAAAAAAATGCATGACAGCTCCACCAGCTACCACACATCAAACCTGGGGTCAGGTAGCGTTCCAGCATAGAAAGACTGTGAGGAACATGGAGGTAATAGGGGCCCAGCAGCTCGGGTTGCAACAAACAATTATTTCAATTATCAGTACATCTGTTGATATCTGTTATTAATTGATTTATCATTTAGTCTATAAGAAGTCAAAAAGTAGTGAGATAATAGTTAATGCCTGTCAAAATCTCTCAACATGACATCTTCAGTAGGCTTATTTTTTCAGACCAATGGCACAAAAAAGATATTTAACTGACATTGATATAGAACTAATTAAAATCAATCATCAAAACTGTTGGCGATTATTTTTTTGTTGATGAATCAATTACTCAACTTTTTTGTTTTTATCACTTTAGTACTTTCAACTTCAGAGAAGCTAAATAATCAGAATGAATTTAAACTACATAGAGATCGATTGGGATGAAAACCTGTACACTAGTGGCGGTGGATTCAAAGGACTGACACCCAGAAAATGTTCACTTACACAATTTCATCGTAGTTATGATTTTTTCGGAGGTGCCATGAAGGCAGCATGAATGGGGATTCTCAAATGTCTCGTACGTAAACATCGTTGCGCACCCTACCTACCCACGATGCAGCGCGGTTACATACAACATAGCCATCTTGTCAAGAGTGACTGAGTGAGGGAGGTAACTGTAGGCGCTGTTTAGATTCTCATTTGTTTTAAAGCGTGAAAATTAAGAGCGTTTTCCTCCCTCGGCCGCAATTTGCTACCAAGTAAGTGTCGCCACCGATTGACTTTAAGCTGGTGAAGTGAGAGGGTACAAAGGACTGCTTTCGGGAAGATGTCTCACATACTTGTTCCGACGTAGGGGGAGTGTGCAGCAGCCAGTTGGCTTGACTTGCTAGCTAGCTCGGTGAGTGGAGGGCTGCGGGCCCTCCTCAGCCTAAAGTAGCTCCTGCAGCTGGGCAGCACATTGTGCGAAAACGGCCGTTTGACAACTGCACAACCGGGATATTAGCAGGCCGGTCCGGACTGACCGAAAGCTCTGGATCGATCCTCGGACTGGCGGCTGGTATCCGTGTCTAAAGCCGCATTGCTGGACAAGACGACACGAAGTGTGGCGTTGCGTTATGAGCTCATGAAACGCAACAGGAGAGAGGAAGAGGGATGGCGCAGATTCATCTTGATTACACAGTTAGCTAGGCTAAGTAAATTGATGCAAGTGTGCTGTTTAATATGATCTAATCTTTTAAAAGCTGCAACCAGCTCGTCCTTTTTTGACGGAGGATAAACATAGCCATACGGGACTTGGAATCAGGCAGGCAATATGTCGAAAATGCCGGCCAAGAAAAAGAGCTGTTTTCAGATCACAAGTGTGACTCAGGCCCAGGTGGCAGCTATAGGTGCCACCGACGACACGGAGAGTCTGGACGACCCAGACGAGTCACGGACTGAAGACGTGTCATCGGAAATATACGACATGTCGCGGGCTGAGTACGAGCCTGCGTGTGACAAAAGTTCATCTGAAGAAGCCCTGAATAATGTTGGAGAGCCAGAGGCAATCAGTGTTATGGCCCCATCACACATACCTCAAGCCGGTCAGTTGTCTTCGCTGTCAAGCAATCCCATTGTGGAGTTTCGAAAAGTGGGAGTGTTGGGCTCAGCTCAAGGCGGCCAGCAGCCGCCGGGGATCGGCGTTACAACTGGTTTACCCCTCATCACTCAGCCCGGGGCAATCCAGCAACAGCCTGCTCCAGCAACCAGCGCTGGGCCATCCAATGTGTCAGTAAACACATCCCAACCTGCTGCAGTGACAAGTTCAGCTCCTCCTGCCACCTCCACGGTGAGTTGCACTTCACGCTTCAGGGTCATTAAACTCGATCATGGTACTGGAGAACCCTTCAGAAGAGGCAGGTGGACGTGTACAGAGTTTTATGAGAAAGACTCTGAGGGCTCTGTTGTGAGTAGGACTGTAGATAGCATTAGGCACGCCAGTGCAACACTGGACCCTGCTGCTGACAGAGACAGTGGGCTCGGGCTTACAGGATGCTCTGTGGTTGCCCCGGCAACACACTCAGGTCAGGGCTTGGGCTCCATGGCGGATGCTTCTCTCTCTTCATCCCGCATGCATTCAGTGGAGACACTACCACAGCAGCAGCAACAAATTCACCATCAAAACTTCAGCGCCCGTCAACAGGGTGTTAGTGGGTCGGCCACGCACAGTGCTTTCTCTAGCAGCAAGCCGACAGCTGTCCCGGCTCAGCCAACAGTGGGAGGTCTACAGCCTTCTGCTCCCCAGAGCGTGCTGCCTGCTGGACAAAATGGCTTGCCCCAATCTGGTGTCCACATACAAAAGACCTCCATCATGCCTCCCCCAGCCCAGCCCATCCCTTACCCTCCTCAGCAGCAGCAGCAGCAGCTTGCTATGGGCCACCCCTTGACCAGCCAGTCATCTGGATTGATGCAGAACCAGACAGAGTACTATCAGCAGCAACAGCCTGCTTCCATGCAGCCAGGGCTGTCCAGCCTCTCTGCAGGGCTGCAGCCTGTGGGACAAGGACCCGCTTCGGTCATTCCTCCAACCTCTGGAGGGGTTTCTGTGCCAAGTCAGGTTGGAGATATTTCTGGAGCAGGAGGGGGCTCTGTACCTACTGGACAACCAGCTCCGGGCCTCTTGCAGCAGCAGACTATTGGAATGGGAGGTGTTGGAAGCTCCATACTGGTTGGTGGATCCACTCTGCAGCAACAGACTGTGGGCCAGTATGCAGCCGCTGGACAGCCTCAACCCCACGGCCTCCACCCTACATCGTCCGGTGTACAAAATGTGCCTGCCATCGCAGTTAGCTCCAGTGTTCCCACCACTGTGCCCACTGCCGTGCCCAGTGCCTCCAGTACAGCCTTGCCAAATGTGACAGCTTCCAGTTTGCCTCTGGGTCAGATACCCCACAGCAAGACTCCGGTGGCTTTGGGGGTGCAGGGCTTCCCAGTAATTGGATTTGGACAGGTGGAGGGTGGTGCTGGAAGGAAGTTGGAGGGTCTCGTCAACGCACAGTCTCCTGTTGTCTCTGGGAAGGAACCGGTGAAGCCCCTCATGCCTGAGAGCCTGCAGCTCACAACTCCAGCTGTCAACAGCCTGTTTGGAATCCACATACCTGTCGACGGGGAGGAGGACAGGTAATTAGTTTCTAGGTCTTAAATATTAAGTGTTAGAAAAGTATCATCTCTGCATCTCAATGCCTGTATGTATGTGTTATCGACAGTACACACAATTTGAACATTCACATGTAGACAGTTTAAGGAAGGGCATATTTCAGTGTACAGCTGTGCGGCCGATTGCTGTGATCACAAGAAGGTGGAAAGCCAAAGCCAAGGCGATGACTGTTTTAGTGTTGGTCATTGAACTTTTCAGATGGACAGCATTTCCCCCTTTGTTTCCGGGACATATGGAGAGAAGGAAGAGTGAGGCTCACAAGAAGGATATATAATATTTGTTGTTTCTCATTAGTGGCTAAAGAAGTAAGTGGAGTGTAGCACACTTGAGGAAAAACACCCATGGCTTCCCTAGCACAGGCAACAACTTGTTAAACATACACATGACTTGTGTAACATTGTGATTTCTTGCATGTAAGGGTGTGTATTTGTGTTATGTGTGTGGAAACATTTTGTCGCAGGTCTAATGATTCCAACCTTGTTGTTCTCCCACTTTAACAATCCACTACTGTCAGGGTTCGCTCTGCTTTCTATTAGCCTGAGGCCACTCATGGCCACTCTGTGAATGTGCTGCATGCCTGACCTTTCAATAAGTTAGTTCCTGCTTCGGGAAAGACTTTGTAATACAAACATAATGGAGAGTGTTTGATTTTGTGTTGCCACTTTTATGATATCATGGTTTCTACTTGCAGCCCCATCAGGCTCCCCTCAAGAAAGTGTGAACAGGATTTTAGAGGACTGGCTGAAAAAACTTCTGATTAGCAGACATGGTAGAGGTTCTAAAATTGGGCATTTTTAAAAAAAAAAAGAAGTTAATATTTCTGATTGTTGTTGTATTCTGTATGTAAATGGAAAGATATAACTATACAGATGTGTACATGTGACTCGTCATTATGTCGTTGTCAGTTAGGTGTTGGGACATTTGAGAAAAGTTTTCTCAATTCCAGTTTTAGCTCTTTGTTTCACTTGTAGCAGATGGCACTCATGAGCGGAAATGATACAGTGCCTGAAATCTCTCAGTGGTTTCCATTTACAGTCTCAAAGATATACCAGGATGTAGACCAGACTAGATACGCAGACTGCAGAACACTGGCACTACTTTTCTTCACATGTATTTAAACAGTATTTAGGTTTGTCTCAGCTTGTCATGTGCAACTTTGACACTTTAGACAAAATTTGAGACAACTGAGCCCCCATGAACAATTAATACTAATGAATTTGTCACTTCTATTATTATTATTTGTCTTACTTCTTTTTGGGAGATAATCAAGTTGTAGAACTACTGTTCACATAATGCTTTGGGGATATAAACGGGAAGTTTAAAATTGCTGCGAATTAAGTGAGTTACACTATTTTTTTTCTTGGCACATATTTGTTTACGCTTTGATAAACTGGCACCATTGAAAGTATGCCAAATTAGTTATTAGCATAGCATTTTCTGCTTGCAGTGTATCCATGGATGTATAGAAAAAAATCACTGGTTTGCCTTTAAACCAAAGAAAACATCATGATTTTCAGGCAAGTTGAACTGTGTATCAAAATTGTTGACATTAAATTGTTGATAAGTAGGTAAGTCAACAGGCTAAATTCAATAATGAACATTTTATTGTTTTTAGAACACCAGCATGCACTTGTCCTATTCACCTCACATAGTTTCTTTATCCCCTTTTACGCAGCAATGTTGCACCTTTAGTAAAGCCAAATTTGACCAGCTGACCATTTGTAACTTACTTGACCAGCAGAGTTAGCTACGAGCTGATTGGCTGTTGAAACAGATTGTGTGCCTTTTGAAAACCATCCCTGGTGACTGGACAAGCTGAGTTGCAGGCAATTTACACCACTACAACTTTTCTCTGATTGTTTCAAACTGTTTCGTCTCCAGGTGAATCTTTGGTCTAAACTCGGCATGTGATCCGGGGCAGCTGTATGCCAGGTTTGTTTGGTTCAGTGTACACAAGCAAAGCTGGCATAATGAAGGGTCTTCTTAGCGGCAATCTTGCAGGATCTCTGTTTAAAGGCAGAGGCATTTCACATCTCTCCTTCTGCGCTCATCCCAGGGAGGTGTGCCTCTTAGTCTTTGGAAAAGTTATTTTGTTCCTTAAAAAATGCCAAAGTTTTTATTTTGACAGTATTTATTATTATTATTATTATTATTATTATTATTATTATTATTATTGTTTTATTGTTATTATTGATGCTCTTGGAGCACACAATTTAAGCTTTTGTTAAATCACATACTCCTAATGTGATTGCTTAATTCATTTGTAATAACAGGCCAAATTAGTTGAGGCATACTTTTATGAGAGTTGTGCCATTTAAAACATTATTTAGGTGTGTGACAATGATCCGTGATATTTCTATTTATTTATTTATTTATTTATTCATTCATTCATTCATTCATTCTTTCATTCATTTTTTTCATAGTACCTATGTATTGCTTGTGAGAAGACCCGGCTCCCAGGCTGATAAGAGCAGGGGTCTCTTACGACAGCCAAGCACTATCAGACATTGAGCAGTAGTCTTTCCACTGTGCCCCCATTATGCCGATAAGAGACCTGACAGTGGGGTGTGTCAGCCAACTGTGCTTGTTGTCACGTTGTGACCCTTTTCTTTTGCAATGCAAGCATAGGTTAAATTACTGTACATAGTTTATGGCCTTTGGACGTGGTTAAACACATACCCTAATGTATAGTAGCCATTCACACTCCCTGTGTAAGTCACTCAGAGCCCTAGCTGACTGGAGTGTTCAGCTGGTGTTGTTTTCATAGTATTTGTTTTTTTGTTGTTTTGTTTTTTTTTTTTTGCACTGGTGCAGCATCAGTGCAGTCAGTGCTTTGTACCTACTACCCCATTGAGTGACTGACAGACATGGCATGACAGTTGTTCGTGTACAGATGAAGTGCTGAATGACATTCTTTTGCAGCAGCAACTGTGGTGTGCTCAGAAGAGGTGGAGGAAACTGCAGAGTGAAACTCAGCAGGCATTTTAGCTATGCTCAATACCCCCCCCCCCCCTCCCTCTCGACAGCTTTTTTTGTCTCTTGCTTAATTTCTACATTTACACTGCACTGTTTATTTTGTCTCTTGCTGCCCCACACACCACACAAAAAAACACTTCCATTTTCTCCTCAAGAGGACTACTTCAGTAGCTGATATCTACAATCTGCACAACACAGAAAGATATTATATGTACACGAATGCACCCACTCTTATACACACTATTGACTCCATATTTAAGAGGGTTGGAGACTTAACACACATTGCACAACTTGGCCATTTGGTAGGCCCTAATTTCTGTCCCTATCTTCCTCCAACCAGCAGTTTTCCCTGCAAGTAATTAAAGAAAAAGTAGATAAAGATCGAAGATTGAAGATGTTTTTCTCAATCTTAGACTATTATTTGCTCAGCTTAATGTTTCCCAGATTGCTTCAACAACTGTAGGCGTAAAATAATATTGGTGGATTGTCATAATGTCTTTATTGTACTCACTAAGGAGTTGCTTCTGTTTTGCAGGATCATTTGCATAAATGTATTGCATCTGCAGTCTGTGTGGAATTTAAATCATGCTGGGGAGGTATGGTTTATTGTGGTTTATTGTACATAATGGGAGCTTATGTAAAATCATACTTCTTAAGAGGTAGGAGAAGTGGAGGGGAGTTCAGGTCTGCAATGTAGTGCAGCAGGTATGCCACTGTGAATTGAGAGACTGTCTCTATGTGGGTGGATGAGGGGTGTGTCTCAGCATGTGCTTATGTATGTGTGCACAGCTATATAAGATGGGGGTGGAGGGTTGCTCACTGAGGAGAGTCGCATGGTCAGGCAATACTTTTGGATAGATTCACCACAGACACTAACAGCTTCTTAATTTTAAGTCAAGGTGGAATTGTGTAGGCGTATGTGAGAGAGAGAGAGACACACACAGAGAGACAACATGTACCGCAGGGTTTTTCCCTCCTCTGTGACCTCTGCTTTACTGCCGTATCCTGTTTTCAGTCAGTCCCTCACACTGCTCTCCACCTTCTATTCATTTAATATTCCTTAGCTCATTCCCTGCTTCCGCACTGGGGCTCACTGGTCATATCATATGACATTTTGTGGGCACATTTTATCCTCACAGTGCCTCACAGAGGTAGAAGCACACACATTTTTTTGTTGAATATCTTTGCCCTCAATAGTAATCACAGTTCTAAACCTGGCTGCCACCATTAGTGCTGTAATTGTACCAGATCTAAGATCTCTGCAGATGTAATATAGTTGACTGTCACTGCATTTACCAATAGTGTAGTAAGTAATCTTCTGCTCCTGCCCTGAACTCTTTAACCACTAACTGTGTGTGGTATGTGTTTTTGTGTACACAAGTCAAGTTGTTCCTCCTCTGTGACGCCGGCCTTCTCTCAACCCTAAAGCTATTTTAAAAAGAAAGATGTATTGTCGGTAGGCTTCGCTTCAGTCATCACCTCCACCCCAGGTATGGAGGCCCACCATTGTTCTGTCAAGCAGAAGAACGTCACCATCTCAGTCCAAGAGGGGTGTGGGGTGGTGTACTGTGCTGTATATGAGCTTAGCTGAGAATATCTTTGTTATGTTGATTTTGGAAAGTGGTACCTCTGGGACTTGAAGGACACACTTCTCAGCTGTTTTGTACTTTTGGCTTTTCACCAGCTTGTTCTTATAATTTCTGACTAATTAATTTATTTCATTAATTAATTGACTACTCTATAAAATCTTATAGAATAAAAAAATAATGTTACAGAGGTTATTACAGTTTAAATTTCTAACAATACTTACAATTCTTCTTACAGTAATCCAAAGATAAATCCTGTTATTTGCATGGGCATGTTTGGAGACTTGTATGCCCTTAAACCAAATAATCACAGCGTCTAAACTCAGGGACCAAAACTCCTGGCATCTCAAGTAGTGCAGCGATTAGGCAAATTGGACAAATAACAACGACAGATTAAAAAGCAACTGCTTGGTTTAAGACATCATTTTTGCTTGTGATGAGCCAACAGAGGGATTAGTCTGTGTCTTGCTTTATAAACCGCCAGGATTTTTGAATCATTGTTGCAAAGGGAGGTTGAAAACAGAACGTCAAGATGTCCATTTCAATTTTTTTTTCTTCTCTGACTTCTTCACTGATTTAACGTTGCACTAGTTTAACACTTTGACTCACGATGGACAGTGAAAGGAAAAAAAAAAAGGAACAGAGATATTGTCTTTCTTTCATTCCACACTTGCTTCTTCTTTGTCTAAACCTGGCATCTGCATTACCCATAATGCAACTGAGTAGTCAACAGTCAGGTTGGAGATTTGGTGTGTATTATGCTAGCAGTAGCTAAAGTAGCCAGGAGCCTCAAGCATATATGAGGTCTGGTAAACTCACTTTTTTCTAACTCCACATGCCCAGATTATTTTTTTCATTTTCATATTTGTAGTCTTCAGCGCCAACCGACACTCCACGCCGCTCCCTCTGCGCCAACAAAAGGCCTTATACAACTTGTTTTACATGTGCAGAAGTATTCCCCAACACCTGTAAACGGACGTTGATGTGTGAAAGTGTTGGAGTTCCCCTTTAATTCATCACGACAAAGAAAGAATTGACAAATGGAGTCTAAGTTTCACTTTAGTTTATCTCAATTCCTGTATGGTTTTCCCAGTTTCTCCCCTTCTCACTCTAGTTTTTTAGTTTGGGGAAGTTGACTGTATAACTTGTTTCAGTTAAAAAAAACAAAAGAAAAAAACATTTCTGGTGTTTATATTTTGATACAAGAAACAGTGCTTGCTTTTAACCTGATGGCATTCTGTACACAATAAAATAGCTTGTGTTTGCCAGTTTAAACCGTGCACCCTGTAAACGCCCTGGAAAAAGCGACTTTTTAGGGGAAGTATAGCCCAGGATCAAAAAGTTGAATTAGGCTCCGGGGGTCGTCATGGGGGTAAAGATCCTGGGTCCCCTGCACTAATCTAGGCTAATCTCCTCCAGTGGCTATGCTGTAATCATGCAGTGGCTCAAGGTGCTCCCTGTCCTCCATCTCCCTCGCCTACAACCCATAACCTGCTGAAAGAAACTCCCACAGGGCAGCTGAAATCTAAATAATTTTGACCTACTTCTGCTCTGTGGCAGATGGATGGATGGTGCTGAGAACCTGAAGCGTCATGCGCACCAACAGTAAGAGTTTTCAACGCGCTCTTTCAGCCTCTCCCTTTTTCCCTCGGCACCCCCCCCTGCCAACCGATTACTCTACCTGTCAGTCTGCTGCCAACCCCACTTTGTTGGTTACCCCTCAGCCCTCATTCCTGTACCAACAGCCCCAACACACGAAAGCAGAGTAGAATGAGAGGGTGTGCACTTGAAATGGAAGCTCACTGTCGACGACTGGAAACCTACACAAGCGGCCCAAGTCGGCCAATCATGATAGTTGTGGTTTTTAGGTGGTATCTCTGTTGCTTGCATAGCAACAAGCAGTAGTTAAGTTTTGAAGTCACAGCTTTGGTGGGATGTCTGCATGACGCCTCCACAACACCTTAACACAGAATTAAAAATGTATTTTGACACATTTTGTTTTCTGTGTATTTTCCTCTTTGTACCCTTTTCTTTTCTATTCTTGCACTTCCTTTTGGCAACAGTGGGCTTTCACATGCTCAATGAGTGTGCAAGGTTATTAAGAAGTTCAGCATCGTGAAACTGAACCTTTGACACGGCCACTGGTTTGTAGCACAGGCACACTGAAGGAAAAACCATGTGTCATGCTGCGAGAAGATGTGTGACAGGAACCAGCAAAAATGCACCAAAAGGTTATTTTTGTCTGCTGCCAGGTCATACGTTTGCTTAGGGGCAGCATCGGGTAAAGCCTGAGCATGTGCAGCCATGGTTTTTGTGTCAAGATAGTTTATGTGCTTCGAGAGAGCGGTTTATAAAAAGAAAAGGGGGTTTTTCTTATTTGCACTTTTCTCCTGGGTTATGTGTTTCCTCTTTCTTTCCTCCTCACCCTCCAGACTCTGGGGTTTTTGGGGTAGATGGCACTTTTCAGCACTGCTGAAACACACTGACTATTCTGTTTACAAAGAGGCGCTTTCATAAATGGATATTGACATGTTACATTTTAGACTCACAAAGAGAGCCATTGAGAGCTGAGTGTTTGCTACTTGAAAACAGGGAATGATGACTCCTCCAGTTCTTACCTCATACATGAAGAGGTTTCTGGACTCCAAGTCATCTGACCTCGACAATCTCAGCTGATAGCTCGGTTGTACACTGCTCTGAGTTCCAGTCTCTGTGAGAAAGGGAGGTTTTCTGTGGAGGTGTGCGCTTGCCACGCGTGTGCGGAGGTTTTTCTTGCGCTGTTGCCTGCAAAGTAAAATGAAGCAGGAGGCATGGGAGGAGGTTTGTGAGAGTGTTTAGTCATGAGGTAATGTGACAAAGCGAGTTTGTGCCAAAGATTTCTAGGAAAAGAGCCTTGGCTGCTATAATATTCACACACAAGCTGTAAATCAACTTCCCCTGTGTGTGTGTGTGTGTGTGTGTGTGTGTGTGTGTGTGTGTGTGTGTGTGTGTGTGTGTGGCTGCCTGCGTTGGCTTGCTCCTCTGTGTGCATATGCTCATGTCAGTGTGCATGTACATTTGTGTGAACGTGGGAGAGAAGCGGTTAGTTATGAAAGGCACGAGCTGGGAGCAGATAAAATGAGTGTGTGTGTGTAGGGGTCAGAGCGGGGGGTTTCCTTTCCCCTTCCCGACTTACATCCCTCGGCGTAGAACACCATGTACTTGTAGTTAATCACCAGCAGGAATATAGGAGGTAATGTTAAATTCTATAACGTGACGTTAATTGAACCAAAAGAGTCAAGAAATGTCAACAACTACAAAGAGCTAACGAGTTTCTCGCTGAAAACTGGAGGCTATGGCTTTTTTCTTTTTCATACTGTGTGTTTAGTTGTGAGGAAAACAACCTAAGCATGAGTGATGGCCAGCATACTGTAGGTGAATGGCCTGCGGGAGGCCCTTAAAGTTTATGAAGCTGTCCCCACCTTTGAACATACATTCCTGTGTTTAGGTCAAGTCTCCCTTTCCCCAGCCCCTTTGCTTTGCTCTGTTTGAATGTCCCAAATGTTATAGTGAAAGCTAAGAGCCTTTTCTCCAGCCAAGTTAACCACACAACACAAGCGAAGGTGTTCTCTGAGGTGGAAAGAAGTTGCGTGAGGAAACATTTCTAGGAACTTTAGTCTGCTTTCACTGTTTCAACTCTTCCCTATCTCTGTCTCTTCTCTCTCTTCCCTGAATGTGACACAGGAACCCCTCCAAGGCTTTCTACCAGGCCTTCCAGTCTGGCAGCAGATTAAGGGACTCAAAGGCCCACAGTGATAGGTACCGTACTATACTGGATTGGACTGGACAGGCCTGCAAGAGTGTAACAACATGTGTGCCGTGTTCAGTAGCAGTGAGCTTTGCTTTCTCCACGTGCATGGACTGAGTTTGGAAACAAAGCCTGGCAGCAAACACAGGATTGGCCAATAGATGTTTTCTTTGACCCTCTTTCTGTAACAATATATACTGTTTGTGTCACTTCAAAAGTCTGGTTTGAAAGTTAAAGATATTGTTAACAAGTTTAACCCACCTAGAGCAGCTAATAATTATCATCATCAGTTAATCTGATGAATATTTTATGAATTAATTGATCAATCATCCATCCATTTTCTACTGATTATCCGGGGGCTGGGTCGCAGTGGCTGCAAGCTAAGAAAAATAGTCCAAAGTAGGTGTTGCTCTACACAGCAATGTGTTATAGTTCCTCCTGGAGGATTGACAAATCATTTTGTCTATAAAATGTCAGAAATTTTCAAAAAATGTCCATCACAGTTTTCTAATTTTTCAATGTCTTGTTTTAATCGACCAACAGTTCTAAACCCAAAGATACTCAGTTTACAGTGATATAAAACGGGGTTAGTCTAATAAGTCCCTAAGGCCGATATATTGACTGATATTAGCTAATTACAGATATATCAGTACAGAAGATTTTAACTGAATTTTAAGAAAATCAAAAGAAAATGCAAATAAATATGTACTGATATGAGATAGGATTCGGTTCATCGAGTCAAACAGCTGGTGGAACTTATTCTCCAGTCGATGCCATGAAGCCATGCACAGCAAGAGGGTGGTGCAACAAGATGACATATTAAATGCGTGCTTGTCAAAACTCAAATGGTGAAAAACAATGTAGAAAACGTGTTGGAAATATGAGAATTATGTTTGTTTCATGCATTAATGTGAGGATGGTTATAGTCTTCACACAGATCTCATATTTTTGTCTGCTGCTATTTTTCTGTCTCTCCAGTGGAGCAGAACCTTCAGTCTGTTTCCATCGCACTTTGAAGATGTGCATGGAAACAGGTTGATGGAAACGCACCTAGTTTCTCCATTACAAAGTTGTGTGTGTCTTCCAAAGAGAACTGACAAGTTGATTTTTCAACAGTAAATATCTGGGTCCCAGTTTAAAAAAGAAAATCAAAGGAATCTTTATAAAAATTGTTTGCATATATCAGGTGTTTACATTTAAAAAAACGACTATTGGCTGATATATCGTTATTGGAAAGTTCAAATTCTCAAATAATGAAATCAATATCAGCCTAAAAAATCCAGTATCAATTAGGGTATTACATAAAAATAGAAGCAGGGAATGAGTGGAGTTTTTGACTGATAAACGACTCAAGCAATCATATAATTAATTTTCTGTCGATCGACTTATCTACTCATTAAGTCATTACCCGTTTCAGCTCTTAATTCAATTATCTAATCTAACCTTATTTAGAAGAGAAAACAAAGAACGTGCCCAAAGTGCCCATCCCAACTGGTCTTTGCCTAGTAAAACTTGAAACAAAGTTAAACGTAAGAAAAGCACAAGCGACATGATCAAAGTTGAAGCAGGAAGTAGCGCTTCATACCAATAGACATTTTGAACAGGCACTTTTGATCATAATTGTATCATTCATGCAATGTCTGGTCATGTGATAGCTCATGTCGCTTTAAGTACAGGGCTCCTTCTAGTGATGTTTCTCCTGCATCACTCTCCCCACTGAGTTACTGAGTTCCTGTCAAACCACTATTATTTGGTTACATTTTAAAGTTAAGTCACTGTAGTATGTGAAATCATACAGACACTTACTGACATAGAAAAGCTCCCACCCTGTTGCTGTATTATGAGAAAGTGCATTCAAAAGAGCTGACCATAGATAAATAATGTGTTTTACAAAGGTGAAAAGGGAAGCACAAAAAACCGTATTTGAGTGACAGGAAATGAAACTGTTTTTAGAGAAATATACAGCTGACACACCATCACCAGCCGCTGAGAACACACGCACACACTTAACACACGCCACTTCAGCAGTTAACAGGTAAATCTATATTGAGATGGCATTATCTAAACCAAGATGTTGTGTTATTACTTCAAGACACAATATCTGTTTTACTTTTACTCACTCTAAATGTTTTGCCTGTTCAATTTGCCCAATTCCGCTCACCAATATAGTAAGATGGCACAAATAGTGCTGATATGAGCCCCATGATTCACTTTTTTTTTTTTTTTTTTTTATGCTGTTGTGGATACACTGATCTGCCAAGGGCTGCTTTTGTTTCCATGGCAGCAAAGATAATCAGGGCTTTGTTTAAATCTCTGTGTTTGGTAGATCTTGGAGATGACCTTTGGTCTTGACCCTTAATAAGTCTATTTTATTCAAGTTTATTTGGGATCATGCCTGAAGCAAAAAGATGAAGTCAGAAGACGTGAAAGTGAAAATGTGCTTTAGCATATGTGACATTTTGAGAAAAGAAGACACTGACTTTAAATTTCCTACAGATCATTTTTACTATAATGTAGTTGTTCATAAGGCCCTACATGGAAATGATGTTCTTGATGACACCGCTCCGTGATGGTCAGCTATATAACAGCACCTCTCCTGCAATGTTGAGGAAATGACATGTATAGGAAAGTATGTATATGAAGAAAACCTACATTTAATCAATGTTCCCTTCTCATCTATACCTCCCTAAAGCCCCTTTTCCACACTGATCAAAAACCCGATGAGACCCTCTAACATCTGGCTTTTGTCGTCAAATGGGAAAGGATACAATGGGCATTCACTCCCGGGTCAAATGACTCGCAGTAGTCACTGGTATTTATCGGCTCCGATCGGCAGTGACATTAACACAACACTGGGGTGAACGCGCTAATTTTCTCCCCTTTTCCTGCTGTGACGTCTTCCAGAGCACACAAACACTGTAAACAGACCTGTAACCATCCCAGCACAGTGCTGTTAAACCAGAAACACTGCAGCTACACTGTGGATGAAAGAGGAAGGTGCCACCCTGAAATAAGTTTAAAAAACATGCAATCACCAATCAAAGCGTCTCACACGGAGGCTCTGACACTTGCAGGAGCACCAACCCCGGGGGTAAGATACAATGGGTCCATTTTACGAATCTGCACAGCAGCTCACTCTTTCTCCTGTGTGTGTGTGCGTGCGTGCGTGCGTGCGTGTGCGCTCTGTAAGTGCATGATGACATTGCTCTCTGCAGTTGTCTGTGTCCTCTCTGTCCAAACAAAAAGGCAAACTCGTCTGGCAGTGTAAAAGGAGTCAATCACCTTTTTTTAACAGGTTTACCCGATATTCAAGTCTCCAAGCTCTGCAGGTGCGCAGTACTAGGACCATACTTATGTTTACACTTTTATTTTATATGCAACTAGTGGAGACTCCAGGAAGTTATTGCACCCGACCAAGAAATAGTTCAGTACATGATATATAACTGTAGTTGAATTGTGGTTTCTGCACTTCTGTTTTTAGACAAAGATTAAACAAATGAGATATAAAGTGATCATTAGTGAGCTTTAGAGGTGCTGGCATGTGTATTTTGTTATCTTTAGACAGAGCCCAGCTAGCTGTTTCTGCCTATTTCAAGTCTTTCTTATTTTTAGCCAAATGCTAGTGCTAGCTTCATATTTAGTGTACAGACTTGAGTGGCATCAATCTTCTCATCTAACTTTTGGCAAGAAAGCCAGTAAGTGTATTTGCCAAAATTTCAACTTCAGTTGAGCCACAGATTGACAAAATTTTTAATCTCAAAATAGAAATCTCTAAATGTTCAAAATGTAGGCTAGACTAAACAAACAAGATTTGCACAGACTATCATTGTAAGTAGATCAGCAACAGAAAACATTAAAAACCCCATTATTTTTGCTTTGGATCCCATTTCGTCCATTATCTTTTCCGCCATACTTGCTATGACCACACTGTTATCAATTGCTTCACATAGATTTTCTTATATCTTGTTCGCACAGATCCAAAGAACCTATTAGACCGTCTCAATTAATAATGTATACTGCTCCCTGATTATGCCCAAGTCATGCCCACAGAGAGTTTTGATGCTTTCTTGGTTGTAATTTTAGCACTTCCTCATTTTAGTCACTGCTGGGTAACTGCCTGTGCCTTTCTGCATGCACAGCTGCATAATGTAACATAGACAGTGGAAGTTGTCAGGTCTTGGATGAAATGAAAGTAGATTTATGCTCATCTGAGTGTGAAGATGATATGCTCCGTATACTTTCAGTGTAGATTTTACTGCACTTATGCAATGCAAAGCCACATGCCCAGGTAGAACGATAAGACCCGAGTTTACACTTGAGAGATATCTGTGCATCTCAGATGTCTTGGTATGACTGACTTGTGCACCTGTCATTCTTGGGCATATGATCAGGCCCTCCCTCTTAAGCTCTGAACTTGTTTCATCATGTCTCAGGTCGAATTAAATAGACTTAGCTTTGTTCTTCCTGTGTTGCTGAAGGAAATCTACTGTTCTTGAACATGCCAGCAGTTCTGCCAGAGGCAAGGAATGACAACTATTCGATGCTCAGATGAGTTATTCACCCTCACTGCTCCGCTTGCCCACACTGTGTGAGAGTAAACTTTTCTGCCTCTAATGGACTTTTCATTGACATTCCTATTTTACTGCTAACACTGTATGGGAAATGCCAAACTCTACCCGGAGCTTATAAACGTCAGTCCTTTTAATGTAGAGGGTGAAGTTTACAGAAGTGCTGGTTGCATAATCAGAGAAAGAGTAAGTTCAAGCCCTCATTAGCAGTCTGTTTCTTCTCAGCCCAGTCCTTAGGCCTGTGGGTCTTGACCTTACTTACATCAGTAGATATATAGTGTTTGCTTTGTAACACTGCTAAAACAGAGCAGTTGACTTTATCATCTGTTCAACAGTTTTGTTTTGAAGTCAGGCGCTCAAACAAGTTCTTGACTTCGACTTGAGCTCTAGAGGCTTAAACAAGATCATGTGTGTCAGGAGCCAGGCACACTCGTTCTATTGAGCTCCAAAACACTACTCACTCATGATGTGGTTTGCAAAATCCCCCCCCCAGTGCCAGTTGTTCTTGGAAGTCCTATTTTGAATACCAGATGTTGTCCTAATATGGTTTTGACTTGATTGTTGTTCCTGCTTGCTTCAGTGTAACTTGTACATTTTGCAGCTAAAGTAAAGAGTAGCCACTCAAAACATCATGATTTAACAAAATCATCTTACCCACTTTGACTCCAGGATGCAGAACTACAGTTTATCATCCAAGCCTTGGCTCCAGGTGAAAATTTGTCTTGACTCTTTGAGAAGTATTATTTTGCATTGATGATTTCCAGTCTCCGTAGTTACAAATGTATCACTGGCCGGTCACATGTCCTGACACTGACAGTACAGGGGTGTTTCCTCTCCTTTTATTCTCTTGTTTCATCTCATCTCATTGTGGCCTCCACTGAAGCCAGCTGTTGGAAAACCGCAAGAGAAAATATATCATGGCAGTGAGGTAATTCGAAGTCATTAGGACACGGAGCTCCAACGCAGTATCATTCAAGATTAGATGTCGATAGAGCTGAAACAAAACTTACTCTGCAACAATTTTGATCATTTATTGTTTTAGTCAATTACTGGTTCCAGGTTTTATGTGTTGATTTCCTTTGTTTTCTATTATAGCAAACAGAATATCTTTGGGTTTTGGAGTCTTTGGTCAGACAAAACAAGCAAGATGAATATGTTGAATTGCATCCTAGAAATAGGTGTTTTTTTTGTACCAATCCAATAATACCAGTACTAATAATATCCAAACGATTGAGAAATTAATTGAGACAATCAACGGATTAATCTGTAATGAAAAACTTTAGATGTCATGTACATGGTGGGAGGTTTGGGCCCAAATCTCCCTCCTCAGGTGTACTTTTTTCAACAAAATGGCAACTTTGTTCTGTTGCTCTTATAATCTTAGGAGTGTCTGGCCTTTGTTGCCAACATCCAAAAACAGCCTTGTGTGAGTCCTCTCACAATTTGTGTCTTCAGAACAGCTGCCTTTTATAATGTCTTAACTACTGCACTCATTCTTAATCTGGTTTATCTCTGACCATGACAGCACTTGGACCGAATTAGTTGAAAATAATAATTATTGTGCATTTATTTAAATTTATTTAGTAGCACGATTTCTCCAAAAGTCTACAAAGACTACAAATATATAAAATATAAGACTGCAAATATACAACTCTGAATTGCCATCTCTTATTTATTGTGATTGGTTGGTCTTTTAATTCTTATTATTTCTAACTGGTTGGCTTTAAAAAAAAAAAAAAAATCATGTCATTTCTGTTTCTGAAAACAAGTTGAACATGTGTAAATCTGTAGAAAATATGTCATATGCAGTGTATTTACAAAGTTACCACTCTCCTTTCTAGAAGTATGTAGGTGTGAATCGGCCTTAAGTAGGTTAGTACAACAGATTATAACAGGCCTGTGCTGAAGTATGTGCATGAAAAACTGTGCACAGTATGTTGAGATTCTGTTCTTCGTAGAAGAATATTTTGGTCTCCTGTACTGTATGAAGCCACTGGTAAAGCAACAAGGGTGTAGTTCACAGACTCTATTCAGCATCTGTAGTTTATAGAGTGAGAGATTCCTCTGGGCACAGGCCTGTCAAAAACTCCTGTTAGGGAGTAGAACTATAGGAGGGCCTATGTGTGACGCCTTGTCTAAATTAAACACACATTTGAAGTTGAGGTTGCAGTTTAAAAAAAAAAAAAAAAAAAAAAAAAANAGCCACTGGTAAAGCAACAAGGGTGTAGTTCACAGACTCTATTCAGCATCTGTAGTTTATAGAGTGAGAGATTCCTCTGGGCACAGGCCTGTCAAAAACTCCTGTTAGGGAGTAGAACTATAGGAGGGCCTATGTGTGACGCCTTGTCTAAATTAAACACACATTTGAAGTTGAAGTTGCAGTTTTTAAAAAAAAAAAAAAAAAAAATTATTCTTTTTTACATAGTTATGTAACCACTTGTGGGGGGTCACATAATGTGGTCTCTGAGGGAGAGAAAGAGAAACTAATGAGTGAGTACTGACTGCTGAAATGTGCATTCTTGTTTGTAATTTATTTCTTGAAGAGAATGGTGTGTGTATGTAGCATGAGTGACACCATGTGTATTTTATTCAACACATGTCGGCATCGTTCATTCTGTGATGTACATGTTGTTCTTGTAGCTCATGTTAGATATTGTCATATCTGACAGAGAGATCAAAAGCAGTAGTGTAGGACAGACGGTGTGACTGACAGTGTTTGATAGCAGCAGAGGTATGGGGAGCATTCCTTCACCGATACAGTCTGCTGATAATGATCGACTGAGTGCTTCCGCTGGCCTCGCACACTTAAATTGGATGGTGTGGAGGAACAGAACATTTTGTCCTCTTCTTCTTGGGGGAGTCTATAGTCAACCTGGTGTCTAGTGAGGCACCTTCATACCACATGGTGGCATTGATCTTCATGCCTAAAATACAAGGTGAGCCGTAAACATTCATTTATTTATGTTTTTAGAGCTCGACCGATAGTGCCACCAAGTCCAACACTTTGCAATACCTGTCCAATAGCTGCTAAACTTATTTAAAAGTTATTTTTTCAGGCATTTTGCCACAGTGAGGGAGGGACAGGAAATTTGTGGAGGGAGAGAGAGAGAGAGGAAATGACATGTCGGATTTGGTACACGCTCTACCAGGTGAGCCACCAGGTGCTCCCGATAGCTGCAAAACTTACATTCCCATGTACTTTAAGTGCTATGTGCTAATTAACAAATGTTGAAGAGCTAATTCATTAGAACTATGACTCACTGGCTATAGAGTGCTGGTCTTGTTATTGGTACTTGTCAGTAACTGGAATAACTCTAGCTGCATAAACTGATTTGATCCATCACCACTGTAATTAAGAGAAAAAATTGTTACAAATTGTAATGCAATGTTATTATCCCTCACATTTTAAAGATTAATTTAACAAGACATTAAGTTTAATAAATGTAAATATATTTCTAAATGTTTTTTTTATTGATTTTTTTATTTTATTTTATACAATTGAAGTGTTATGTTACTGTTTGTTATGGAACTACCAACTATTTGCTAATTTCTGAATGGATTGATTAACCGTGTTAAATGAATGAATGTTTGGCATGGCTGGGCCTCCATAGCTCTCCCCCTGCTGATACAGTTCAGTACAGTTACTACAGTTAAAGGTCACTACGTGGCGGGCGGAGCCTGAAATCACTTCAGACACGTCCCCGCCTCCAGTCAGTCCTCTGGTTTCTCCACCCGCCGGTTCACGTTTCATTATTCTAAATGTGGTCACTGTTACCCCATTAAACCTCCTCCGGTTCGCTCCGGTGGCCCTTTTTTCCGCGGACACGGATGTAGCTTCAGCAGCAGTCAGCAGCACCATGCCTTGCACGTTCTCCTTCAAACCTCAGTGCTGCCCCGCGGACCCGACCCGGCACGCGACCCCGCTGCTGTCCTACCGGACACGCCGCAGGTAACGGCAAGAGGTCACTGCTCCGCTCCGCATGCACAGATCTGTACCTGTGTATCTGTCTATGAAGTACCGGAAATACAACTACTTTGTGACGCAGTTAAGAGTCGGACCAACGAAACGGGGTCACCTTAGTTATAGACTGGAAGAATATGTGGGTATTGACCCCAGTGTTGTATATGCCTGTTTCTACCCGTTGGGACTGCTCAGTCATTGGAGACATTACCACACCTACTCTAAATATGGCAGCGTCACAAAATGATGCGTTATTTGCAGTAACTTGGACCTATTGTGTTGCCTGCAGCGAAACCTCTCTCTTTCTTCCTGTGAACTCAGGGAACTGACCTAGATTGGAGTTAAGATGTAAATGGTATGACCAAGAGTGTTGACAGGTCATTTTATATGATCTGTCTTAGATTCCTGTGGTGAGCTGAGGGCCAGCGGTTTGATCATTGAGCACCAGTATCTCATCTGTTTTTCCCAGATTCGGGCTTTTTATTTTATTCATTTAGATTGTTGTTCCAGTATTTTTGTGTTTTTACCATGTGTTGGGGGGAAAGACAAGAAAGCAGAAAAAAGGGGCTTTGAGCTGAGAAATCTCTCTCCAGTAAGTTTGGATCCTGAAAATGACGTGATTAATTCTGACATGACTTTATCTTTCTTTTTTCTTTCTTTCTTTTTTTTCTTTTTACAGTGCCTCTGGAACCAATGTTGTTGCCATTGATAATAAAATTGAACAGGCTATGGTGAGTAATCCATTTACCACTGATTGTACATTTCTCTGAGTAAAACTTTGTCTCACTTTTTAATTTAAACTGTATGAAGTAGTCATTCAATAACATGGAAGGAGCAATATCAGGGAACATAATCCATACTCATATACTGTATTATGTTGCTGAATTGAAGTCATTTGGGTTTGGACCTTTCTTTCTTTTATTCCTAGAAGAAGTTCCTCTGTCTTGACTTATTTTCATGTTTATAATAACCATGGGTCTTTACATGCTGTTTGTATAGATAAACACTCACTGAACACACAGCTAGAATGAATACATGAACAACTTAAGCATTGAGCGTCCTTCTGATGTCCTTGTGTGCTGCATGTGAGAACGTGATAAATCAGCCTCTGTATGACTGGTCTGCTTTTGGTTACGTCCTACATGTTGATGACTATGTAACATATTTCATGCCATGTTCTCCTCTCCTCCAGGACCTGGTGAAAAGCCATCTGATGTATGCAGTGCGTGAAGAGGTGGAGGTCTTAAAAGAGCAGATCAAGGAGCTGTATGAGAGGAACTCTGTGCTGGAGAGGGAGAACGCCGTGTTGAAATCTCTTGCCAACAGCGAGCAGCTGTCTCAGCTGCCCGCCCAGTCGGCCGCCAGCTCCGGTGCCACGCCTCCCCAGCAAGGACTCAGCCAGCCTCAGCAACAGGCCCAGCCACCGCTTCAAGTTCAGCCTCAGCCTCAGTCACACCCCCAGCTCCAGCACCACCCTAAACCCCAGCAGTTCCAGACTCAGCCTCAGCCTGACCCTGGCCAACAACAACAACAACAACTGCAACCCAACGTCACCTCCGCTTGAAGTGCATCTGCCCTGCTTCACATGGGGCAGAAAAAAAAGAGCATCTTCTCTACAACTTATTACAGTTAGTGTATGTGAAATTAAAAAGAAGAAAAAAAAAAAAACTTTGTCTTCTTAGCCACCAGCTTGACCACAAAGTACAGTGCTTGTGTGTGTGAGTGTGAGTGTGAGTGAGAGGGTGAGTTAGCAAACAAGTGTGGATTTGGTGTTGGAATGTTAGTGTGTATGCATCTGTACTGTGGGCCTTTCCAGTGTTAATGCAATCATCAAGAGACAGAGAGACTTGGACAGAGAGAAAGTGTGTGTGTAGAGACAGAGTATCAGGGACGGTCGAGGTGGTTTTCTTCCGTCTTGAGTTGACTGCTGGGCCCAAGCTTCTGGAAAGGATGTCCAATCTTGGACCAGGCCAGAGCAAGAAGGACCTTCGACCAGACCTGAAACCTGCTCAAACCATGGGTGTGGAAAGGGAGGGGTACACCTCGCATAAGGGACAAACAGGAGTGATTGTCAAAAAGAGAGCAATTATTTTTTTAAATGAGATAATTGAGTGGGTAAAGAGTTATTTTTAGCCTTGCTGTTTCATGTTGTAAAGTAAGAAGTGGGAGAGAGAGAGAGAGAGTCTGTTTTTCGGAACGACACACTGCTGCCGTTACTTTTACATCAAGTCCAACTCTTGCATCAGTCTTTTTGAGTTCTACTGTTAAGTGTTTTATTTATTACAGGGCTGCTAATTTCAAAAATGAACAATTTCATGAAAGCTGTTTAACAGTAGCCCAATGACTTGTTCCTCGTTTCTTCTACAGTGTTTCAACAGATTGGCCGCACGTCCCAGGGGCAATGCTTTATATTTGTCAAAAATGTAGGCAAGATGAAATTCTGACAAATGTTTAACACTAACTCAAATTTTACGCTGCAATTGCCAATTCATAGCTCAAGTCAAAATCCTGTATGAATGTACATTTTTGTATAGTATAAAGTATTAAGAGCCTTGATGGGTGACTCTTCACCTGTTGACATCAAATATTAACGTGAACCTGCTCAAGGCAGTCGATGAAGATTCAGTTCTGTTGGTAGTTTATCTGAAAGTGAATTAGTATTGCCATACATGCCCCCCTCCTTACCTTATTTTTTTCCATTGTTTTTCCTGAGGGGGCCAGGGGGAAAAGCTGTGAAATCATTCAACCTACTTTGTAACCAAAGATGCAAAGCTGTGTAAATTGATTATTTTTAAATGCACACATTTATGTTTTGTTTTTTTTTTGGTTACTTCCTCTTTCACAAAATATTTTGTTGCTGTTCAGCATGTTCTGCATGATCTGTAATCTTCAAACCACTTTCTTACCTCATTTTTATTCAGCACTCTTATTGTAAGATAGTCTGTGAACAGTGTAAATGGGGGAAATGATGTGGCACAGAGAGAAAAATAAACTAGTGTTACTGACACTAGTCACAGAAAAATGAAGTGAGCCATGTTTTGTTCATTTAAATGGTGTTTGAATTTCATATGCCAATAGTTTTGTTACATTGCAAATTTTAATGTATTTAAATAAAAGCAATATTCAGATTCCAAAACGTGTCTGTTTTGTAATGAAGCTCCTGATGAATGAACCAGTTTAATACCATTAATACAGATCACACAATGCTACAAATGCAAAACATGTGCTAGTGAACTTTCTACATACGTGAAGTACTTCATATAAAAATGGCAGCACCAGACTGCTGTAACTCAGCAGGGAGATGACTGGGCAGATGGCACTGTGTCATTATGAGATAAGGATGGAGATTCGAAACATGTTAAGCATCAGTGTGCTGAAGACTGATATGAAGCCATACAATTATCAAACCATCAAAGAGAAACTCATTTATTTGCAGAAACATTACAAAACAATTCTCAAAAAAAAAAAAAAAAAGGTATCGAGAACATACGTGCCACTCCAGGAAATACATAACAATCCTCTCTGAAAAATACTTCCAATCAGTCTTCTTAATAGTGTCAACAGTTCTAAGTCCAAAGAGCGGAAAAAAGCTCCTTCCTTCCCAGTATAGGACATCCACAATACAAATAGCTGCATATAATGATATGGACAATGAATGGGAACTTATTTTAAACCAACTCTTCCATTGACACTTGCACACTCGAGTTCTCACAGTCGAGCAGTTGTCCACGTTGTACTCATTTGTCCCACGGTTGCCCTCCCTCCTGCTTATAAAGTCAGCAATTGTTCTCATCCATTAGAAAAGTGGGGATCACTGTGTGGGACTGAGCAGGACAAAAGGAGCTTCAGGGTATTAGTTGTCTCTGTGTTTTTACCAGCTAACCCACGGTAACAAATCGGCTGCCTTTACTGCTTTGTGCTATGGTGGTTCGCTGATCTTTCAGGATACGGAATCGCTCGTTCAAGGTTATCGATGTTTGCTGTGGAAAGAAAAAGTTCAAGAACATCGCGTTAACACTCTTTGTTGAGCAATATCTTTAAAGACAATGTGGAAATATGAATCCTTGTAGTTAAAATGGTCCTACGTCTGTATATTAAAACCATAAGGAAATCTAAAGTAGCACATTCTCACCGGTTTCCCAACACTGTTGATGTCAAACTGTAGAGGCACTCCTTTTGGTATTTTCTTCTCCACCGTGTCCACCTTGATGGGAGCAGAGCTGGCAGCCGGGGGATGCAGGGTCCAAGCAGTGGGAGGCCTTTGAAGGAGTGAAGGAAGCACTTTTTTTGTTTTGTTTTTTTTATACCTGGAAGTGTCTTGTATGTGATGTTTGTATCAACATGTAAAATCCCATCTATGAGTGAGACGGTACCACAATACTATTATACCACAAAAAACTTGTTTATGGAAATGATTTCTTAACTATGTGTAAAACCAGTGTGAAAAGATCCAGCGGGGCTTGTGATGAGTGATACTTACTCAGGCTGAGTCCTGGCTGTGGGGTTGTCAATTGAGACGGTCAAGATTCCACTGCTGGTTGTCGATGTGCGCCACCTGGTGGACAAAAAGATGCTATATCATATGACACAAACACAACAGACATTGACCTTAAAGTGGCAAACAATGGTTCCCATTTAACGGCTTGAGCCAAAACAGACACTGGAGCCTATGACTACTTACTGGCGAGTTCTGACCGGAGCAGATCGAGGATTTGGCTTTTGCACCTGGGCTTGTACCTGCAGAGGACACGAGGAATGAACACAGTGTTGAGTTGACAGTTGGATATAGGGGTAAGTTTAAGTCTTGAAATACCCACATAAAACAGGTACAACTCGTATACTTACAGACGATCCACAACACAGTCACATTAGTCTACAAATATATTTTAGGACTGCACATAAGTCCATAGAAAAATATCATGTACCTTGAGTCCCCTGCGAAAAAGAAATGTGGCCTGGCGTGCTTCCCTCTGAGTCTGCTGGACAGGTGGCAGTGGTCTGTATGAGTGGAAAAAAAAAAAACAGCTGTTCAATCAGCAGCAAATTTAGATTGGTCGTCACTCCCTTATACCCGTTTGAAATCCAACTACTCTCTAGATGCCACCTCTTAAAATTGAGCCTTGTGTGTCATGAAATGCAATAAAATGAAACAGCCCAACATTGAGTCCTTAGACCACAATTTTATGTGTAGTAATACAGAACTATACATTAGAAAAAGTGCACGATGAGACTGTACTTAAGTTGTCATAAGGTGTTCTCACCGTCGTCGCAGCTGAAATGGTCTCCTGACTGGTGTTGCATTCTGAACTCTCTGTGGATCAGGCTGCCTGTACGGCCACCTCTGACCCTCTGGCTTCCTGTACTGGGCTTCAGCGCGTTGAATGAATGGCCTTGTTTTCTGTCTTGTTTTCTGAAGAGGGAGGTGCAGTGGAGGGTCTTTAATATACTGCAGATATAACCAAAGGCAAAGCTTTTGCAGAACTGTATCGCATCTACAATCACACAGAAGGAGAAGATGCTTTTGGGTTTTTGTTTCTGTTTAAAACAACCAATACAAGCAAAACATTCAAGGTCCAGCATTAGTTAAAAAGTTAAAATTAGTTTCTTTTAAGTTAAGTTAAGTTAAGTTCTTTTACCAGCTTAATGACCCAGCATTAAAACTTGTGATCAAAACAGCCCCATCTTTATAAAGCCACTTTTATATGCACAGAAAACAAAACAGCAAAAAAATACACTATGCTGAATTTGTCTTATTTTTAAGTGCAATGAAGCATGATACTAAAAACCTTAAAGTAATGGGAGTGACTTCCTTGAGGTACCCATTTGTTAAACTCTTAAAGCACAGGTTAGCTCAGTGAGTTACAAACCTGTTCAACATTATTGGCGTTGGCATACATTTCTTGAATTTCAACATATGACAGATTAAATTTTGTATGCACTTTGGAATTTAAAAGACAACTTTGATATGAATGAGAAAAAAATGAAATGCCAAAATGAGATGACATAAGCCATTAAGTATGTAAAAACTCAGCTTTAACAATGACTTCCTCAAGTTTGGTAGAAAAAGATAGAAAAGCAATCAAGGATGCCGTGGTCGTTCAGAGTTCACATCTGTCAAGATTCCAAGAGTACATTAATTCTTGAATATCAAAAGCTCACAGTTCTTGAGTAATGGCAAACAAAACTGCAAAGTCTCTAAGATTATCTGGAGCAGGCAATGGGAGGGGCAGCTAACGACACGAGTTTGCTGTTCCTGGAGACCAGACAGCGGCTGCTGATGTCTGTTGCCAGGCGACAGGATGTGGAGGAAACTGCCTCTGGATGTGAACAGGGTAAGGCAGGGCCAGGTCATTAAAGTAGGAGGAGTACAGTCTGTTGGTGTGCCTGCTTTTAGACTCAGCAAGCAAGAGGGGCTTTGGTTACCAAGGTAACAAATACTGATGCACAATTTTCTGAAAAGTATTTATGTCTCTTCTTATCTTTCTTTGACAGCTAGTGCAGACACAATGACTAAAGTTTAACTCTAGACTTGATATTCAGCGTTTGATCTGCAGTAGTACTTCTCTTCTTTTTTCCTCTACTTACTTTTTCAGTGCTTTGTTGTTGTTGTTGTTTTTAACAAAGAAGTTACACGTTTTTACACCTCTCATTTCAGCAGGAGGGAAGGATGTTATTCAACTAAACTAGTAGGGCTAAGACTTAAGAGCTTTAAAATTATTTTCCTATTACACGTTGTATTCAAGAGACAGTGACACTATGCCCAGTATATTGTGAGACTAAACAGTCTTTCTGAATAATATGCCTACTGAAAGACAAGGTCCTCCAACACTGCTTTAGAAAAGTGGTAACACTGCACAGAGTAACTTGAAGTAGGCTGCTAGTTCCATATGCAGTTCCTCAACATGTTTGTCCACTACTACAGACATCTTACACTTACAGCAATGATTCCTACATCTTGAGAAAATGTTCTTATTTATTTCATTCAAATAATGTTATGATCCCACAATAAGATCTGTGCATAAATAGCTAGCAGTCTACAATGCGGTTTCAGGTCAATATTATTGGCTACTATCAGTGGCCTGACACTGGCTTGACACTGGTATGCCCTGCTGTGATATGTCCTCCATTACCTGGTTAACTGGTGCTCTGTTGAGTGTGCCGACCCGTTTGAGCAGAGCCGTTGGCCTCCTGGCTGCCAGTCCTGTGATAACCCCCTGACCCCGTCGTCGACCAGGTAGGGGAGGGACCCTTCTGTTTCTCAATTTAGGTGCGCCTCCTCGTGCGCCACCTCCTGGTAGAGATAATATTAGCTCCATTACACACGCACAAAGTTGGTTTGGCAAAAAGGTTAGTGGTGAAGCAAACAACACTAGCGAAAAGGGCTGCGACACACCTCTCTGGACCGGTCCAGCAGTCCGCGGTGAAACTCCCTTTCCTTGGGTTAAATGGCCTTTCTTCTTGACTGGTCGGCGGCTCACAGTGGCCTGCCTCCTTTTCAGCTGTTGTTCTTTTTTGTTCAACCGAATGATGTCATCTGTTAAATTTATCACATGAGCAGTGATAAATAAGGGCGTCTGAATGCTCAAATTAAATCCATTTAGCAAGCTCGCTAGCTGCTACCTACTGACTCACACCCACCAGTAAGTAGCGTTAGCAAACAGTAGCTATTACTCTATTTTGGTCACCTTATCCACAGCTAAGGAAGACCTTACCTAATGACATGTCGACTTTATCAGGGACGGCTGGTCTTCTCCCCCGACCTGCTGCAAGATCTCCTTTGTTCATACTTTAAAACCACGACAAACAATCCTGAGTAAAACGAGAAACTCAATAGTAGCAGCGAATCGTGCTAACTGTTCGTCCCTTTTGAGGCTACGCTACAACAGACACGGACCTCCTCCTAACGTAAACGGCGTTGCGCATGCCCTGTAAATACATCGATTTGCATTGTGGGAAACGTAGTAGGATTGAACAAACCAACTGTGTTATAAAACACCAACAAGGGTGCTCATGTAAGTGGTTGTGTAAGGGGAAACACGACACGCGCAAACGTGTGCAACAACGATAGTTATATCTTCTGTCGTTTCTTTCGGCCAGCGTCAAATTTCTTTTCCCAGTTGTGCTGTAGCAGCTTCACTCCAGGTTTATCCGCTGTATGTTGCTCTGCATTTGGAGGAGGTAAGTTATCTTCAAAGCGTCATTTGAACGAGGAGCTTCTCTAGGCTTGTTGTGTTATTGGGGTTTTTTTTCTCTGATTTGGTGTTTGACTCTTGTGTCTCTAAATGTGTTTTCTCTTCATAATTAAGTCTGCTGCTTCCATGTTTGTCTTTCAAAGAGTTTTTATGAGTTTTTCACCATTTTCACCGTGGTTTCTTGCAGCTCATCGTTTTCCTCTGCACCAAGGCGGCTCTTGAAGCTTGTTATCCACAGTAATCCGAGGCCCTGTCTAATCAACTCCCTCTTCACCAAGTCATTCACTAGTGAAACCATCATGTCAGACAGAAAACGCAAGGCAACATCTGCTCCTGCTGGAAAGCAGCCCTCTGCCAAGCAGCAGAAGCTGGTTCCCCTGAAGGAGGAGAAGAAGGAGGAGAAAGCTGGGGGCTGGCTGCAGGAGAAGTTGAAGCAGCTTAGGACAGAGAAGAAGGAAATCAAGTTAAACAAAAAGCGCCTCCGTTTTGTATCTGACACTGAAAAGATAAAGCAGGGCTCAGAGGGTGTCCTGTATTGGATGTCAAGGGACCACAGAGTACAAGGTAAGCACACATCCAGCAGTAAAACCATAAGACACCTTGTTTGGCTTCATGTCTCGAATGGCAACATATGTGTGTTTTTCTTCTGTGTCTCAGATAACTGGGCGCTGATCCGTGCGCAGCAGCTTGCTGTGAAGGAAAACCTTCCTTTGCACGTCTGTGTTTGTCTGGTTGTCCCAAAATCAGAACTGTCCACTCTGAGACATTTCAGCTTTATGCTGAAAGGTCTGAAAGAAGTTGCAAAGGTACTGACTTTATGATTCTTTTGAATGCACTGGTTACAGCCATATAATCAAATCCGGTCAGTGCACTTTGATTGACAGGAATAGTCTTACATTAACATACAGCCTGTACATTCAAACGATCAGGAAATACCTCTGAAATATTTCAGGCTCTTCAAAAGTGTATTGTATTTTTATTTTTATTTTTTTACAACATAATTATAAAATGAACACTTTTAGTTTTAAGATCGAGATGGCCATTTACCATTTAGTTTTAAATGTAGAGCTAAAACAATTACTCAGTTATTTCATTCACCAATTGGCAGAAACTTAATCAGTAAAAAAGTTGAAAATCTATTAATTGTTTGCGTCTGTTATCAAGCAAAAAAGCTCAATATTCTCAGGTTGTTTTTGTTTATATGATTACAAATCAAATATCCATGGGTTTTTATGTTCTTGGCCACACAAAATAAGCAATTTAAAGATGTAGCCCTGACTTTGGGAAATGGTGACAGGGATTTTTCAATTTATTCTGAAGTTTAATTGAAGAGACATTTAATTGGGTACTTGAACAAGGTATTTATTTGAATAATGGAATATGAAAATTGTTGCATCTGTAGTTAAATGAGTAATAACTAATTTAAAAATCAATCAATAGAACATTCACAAAGTCTACGGGTGGCATATGTAATATTAGATGTGTTACAGGAGAAGAATGGGGCCATTACATGATCAAGTCAAAGACATTGCAGAAAGATCTGGTACTTTAAGTGGTATCTGGTCCACATTGTTAAAGCCAAAACACACTGTATGAGGCTTAACTTTTTTGTTCTATCTTTTATTAAACAGGAATGTAAAGCCTTAGACATCCAGTTCCACTTGCTCCATGGTTCAGTGGGGGAAGTTCTCCCTGGCTTTGTGTCTGACCGCAGCCTGGGGGCAGTGGTGACAGATTTCTCCCCGCTCAGAGAGCCACTACAGTGGTTGGAGGATGTCAAAAAGAGACTTCCAAAGGACATACCCCTCATACAGGTAAAAAAAAAAAAAGAAAAAGAAAGAAAGAACTCGGTCTCAAAGAGGTGGTTTATGGAGAGAGGATGCTCTGTGTTGAATAGTGTTTGCTGAGTTGTCCCCTGCCAGCCCCTGATTATGTTTCCTACTTTATTTATCGTCGTCATTATGTTGCTCCACAAAGAAATAAACATGAAAAACAATGTAATTGACCTCATTCTCGTTTTATATGTATTGACTTTATTTGTGTCCATGTCACTGTTTCTTCATTATCTGATATATGATTTAAAAATCCAATTTCCCTTTTTATAGGTTGATGCCCATAATATTGTTCCGTGCTGGGTAGCATCACCTAAACTCGAGTACGCCGCCAGGACCATCCGAGGAAAAATCACCAAGCTTTTGCCAGAGTTCCTCACTGATTTTCCTCTGGTAGAGAAACATCCCTACACAGCTACAAGAACCGCCAAAGTAAGTGCTGCAGTGACAGCGAAGGGCACATTCAGATTACTGTGGATAAAAGTCAAAATGCTATCGTAAGGTGGAAAAAGAAGTCAAGTATTTGTTTTTATGTCACACACAAGGACGTTTGGCTCGGTTAAGACCACGCAAACATAATTTGTCTTTTGGTAATAATATTCATTGCTTTGGAAGTGTTTACTAAGATCAATACAATAGGAAAGCAAGCTGTCAGAGAGCTCATTGATGGGGAGTTTGGAAGTCAAACTGCTGCAATAAAACACTTCCTTTCAACCTTCAGCTGTCTCCTCTCCTCTGCCCATTATTTATTGATGGGTGAATATAAACAGTCGACTTTTTTTTTTCGACTGTGCAAAAGTTTAAATTCCTTCCTGGAGCTGTTAAAGCTGCAGGATGTGATTGATATGCCGATCAGTGGTTCAAGTCTCCTGATAATGTGAGGTTAAAGGCTCAGAACTTTCCTCACTGCTTTTGAAGTTTGCAGTTCACGATAACACAGTGTATATTTTAGCTCAGCGCTGCCAGCTGTGACCTCTACTGAGTCTTCCTCTCTTCTCCCTTCTTCACCTCTCAGCCAGTAGACTGGGACAAAACCCTGGTCTCTCTGCAGGTTGACAGAACAGTAGGAGAGCCGGAGTGGGCTACGCCAGGCACCAAGGGAGGCATAGCCATGTTGGAGTCATTCATTGATGTGCGCCTTAAACTGTTTGACATCAAACGCAACGACCCGAATGCTGCCGCCCTCAGCCACCTCTCCCCCTGGATCCGCTTCGGTTGGTTACAACACGAAAAAGCTAGTGGGCTTGAATGTAGTTAACGTCATGGGAAAAAAATAAGATGTGGTTTTTGCAAAAATCTACAGTAACCAGCAATAACAACTTCCTCATTTATCACCACTTCTCACATCTTACTTTTACACTTGTGACCTTAACACCTATTGTCCTCGTTTTGAAGATTCTACTTAGAGCTGTTCAGAATCCAGACTGTTGTTGCTGATGTTTTAAAATCAAGTTCCCCACCTGATCGATAAAAGGTGACTCACATGGATCAATATTGCCATTTGCTCTATAGATGAATAATGTTAATTTTCCAGCTGAACATCGCCACATTCATTTTTATGCTTACGATACCACCAGCCTCACTTCACACCGGGACTTCTGCAGGTTACAGTCTGCGTTAACGCTTGTTCTAAACTCCAAAAAGTCAAATCGTATGTATTTCACAACAGTTCTGATGTTACTACTTTGATCTGTAAAGCATTACAAATACTTAAGGATTTGATTTGATGGCAGATTCTCCAACAAAACTCACACTAAACACCTCGTTTAAAACATTTTAAATATTTCAAATTGGACTGTTGCACCAGAGCAGAGGCCGTTTCTCTCAAAAGAGAGAAAACATAATACAGCCCACCATATTATCTGCACTGGATTATAAAACTATCCTGTACACTCATGCTGCTGCCACTACCTTCAAACAATTGGACACCACTAAACACAATACCATTTGATTCATTACTGAAAAATATCTATCATACTCATTACTACTTATGAAAAAATCTAGATGCTCTTCACTCACTGTACACCCAGAGGGCAGCAGCATATCTGTGTCTTCATTTGCAATGCTTTGCTTTCTAAGCTGCATCCTCAGATGAGATCAAAGTGAACAGCAGTGACACCAGGTCACAGGACACTTAAGCTTCCTCGTTCCTTATACCAACTCTGAACTGGGGAAGACATTCTCTTCTATTTGCCCACTGATTCTGTCCACCTTTAAATACCTCTTTTCTTATTCTCTTCAACTATGTCTTCTCGCTCCCATCAGGCCACCTGTCAGCCCAGCGTGTGGCGCTGCAAGTTCAGCACAGCGGGAAGAAGGCAGGTCAGTCCGTCTCCTCCTTCATCGAGGAGCTGGTGGTGCGCAGGGAGCTGACAGACAACTTCTGCTTCTACAACAAGAAATACGACAGCGTGGAGGGTCAGTTGAAATCTCATTAAATTGCATCCTGTTCACTCTGTTGTAATAAGTAAGTGTCCCATACTGTAATTGACATCATGCAGATGAGTGATCTGCTCCCAATTTGAATTTATTTATCTAAATTAACAGAGCGCATTTGAAATGATTCAGCTCCACCTTTGTGTTCTGATAAATGTTGTTGTGTTATGTGCATGTGGTACCTAGGTGCGAGCGAGTGGGCTCATAAGACCCTTGAAGCTCATGCCAAAGATAAGAGGCCGTATCTCTACACGCGTCAGCAGCTGGAGGAAGCAAAGACACATGACAAACTCTGGAACGCAGCTCAGGTACAACGTTCAGTCTAGGTCAGGTCTCACTGTGTCTTTTTTTTCTCCAAATGTTTTTGATGCAAACACTTCTGTCGCTACTCTGCACTGTGCTATTGTCTCTTACCAGCTTTTATTGCATGTCTCTGTTAGTACCAGATGGTCAGTGAGGGGAAGATGCATGGTTTCTTGAGGATGTACTGGGCCAAGAAGATTCTGGAGTGGACTTCGTCACCAAAGGAGGCGCTCTCCATCGCCCTGTACCTTAACGATCGCTATGAGCTGGATGGCCAGGACCCTAATGGCTTTGTCGGTACGTGCATAGATTAAATTCTCCACATTCCTCTGACACAGATTCACTCCATTGTTTTTCCTCACATTTGATCCCCTTCTGCTGTTTTCTCCTCCTGTAGGTTGTATGTGGTCTATTTGTGGCATCCATGACCAGGGCTGGGCAGAGAGACCTGTTTTCGGAAAGATCCGTTACATGAACTACAAAGGTTGCACTCGGAAGTTTGACGTAGCCCAGTTTGAGCGAAAGTACTGTCCCAAAAAACTCTGAAACAAACTGCTTTGAAAGATGGGAATAAAATGCCTGACAGCCTTCATCTCCCACATCTTCACCTCAGGGAGCATTTGTATAGCTTCTGATTTCTATTCTTCTCCTTGTTCCTCGCTGCTTTCGTCATGTCCAAAACATTCAGTGTGTTATTGCTCGGCCTGTTTTTTTTACTGACTATTCAGACATGTTGACTGTATGACTTTTTTTTTTTTTTTTTTTTTTTTTTTTTTTTTTTTTTTTTTTTTTTTTTTTTTTTCTGGTAGTTTGCTATAGAGTGCGATGTTGCTTAACTTAGTTTGTGCTTACTTAGCAAAAAGAGTTTGCTCTGTTTTTATATTACATTATTTTTTTTACTTTTGGTTTTTACTGTAAAAATCTTATTTTACAAAGAAGATGCTTTGTTTGGGGTCACAGTGGTCTTCTCATATCAAACTCTAAGTAAAATATTAAAGTCTAAAAAACTATTTCCTCTTCACTGTCTTTATTCATTTACAGTTCTCCCACTCTAAATTATTTATAAGACCTAAAATACAGTTTATGTTGCCGTTAATAGACTCGTTTGAATACCTTTCACTGAAAAGCCACGACAATCATAAATGTAACTCAGTGACGTACAGCCACACTTTGAAGTATTATCCCCAAACTACTTTCACTGATCAGTGACCTTCAGAATAATTTAATGAAATAAGCACACAGATGACTAAAAATCATGCAGATTAAAGAATATGTTTCTTAATCCAACATAAGAAACAAAAAAGACAAATATGCACAGTGCTATGTGCTTGTATTCGCAGGGACTGAGTTACATCACAGTTGCAAATGCGGTTTTATCAGGCACTGATGTAATTAAAGGCAGAAACAAAAACCACTTCTACCCTCCTTAATTAACTGCACCCTCAGTAGTGGATAAAAACATTCCCTTCAGGTGAGAACACACTTAACATCGTTTCGCAAAACAATATGAAGCCTCCTCTTTGCTAGGAGCTGTTTTATTGTGTTAGTTCATTTCAGGGGGAAGACATATAGTCTGTGCTAATTAGCTGAAACCAGTCACAGTGTGTTTATTGGAAATAAGAATTCCAGAGTGATGTATTTATCTATTTCTATCATGTTTCTATCATACTGGCTGTTTGCATTTACTGCTGTTGTCCATGAAGAGTTTGGTCTTGAGAAGAAATAAGATGTGTTGCATAAACCCATCATGTGGTATAAAGAACAAAACACAATCATGTGTTAGCTGTATATTGTTATATTCTAATTAATTCTGCATCCTACAAGAGAAAATGTAACATACATTGATGTGATAATGATGTGTGGTTCAATTTATTGCTATTGACATACAGGAATCTTATTCTATGTGCTTCTTAAACCAGACCAATAGATTCATGCTTATAATGCAGATCAGCGTGAGTGTACAAACTCACAAGGATGTCCATATTTGGATGTTCTTCTAGTGCAGCTGTAAACAGATGTTTTATGTGAAGAGTTGTTTAATCCAGTGCTGACACAATAGGCTCACTGCAATTTCTATATTTCATTTAACACACGACACATGAGCACTGACTCAAAGAGGATGTTGCCTGTAACCTTTAAGGTTTTTGTTGCTATATGAAAAAGATCACGGCAGACAGAAAAGTATGTGAAGTCACAGCTTTGTTGCACAGCTCTTTTTGCGTTGTGGTTTTAAGGTGCAGAGATGATTATTGTATAATTTTGTTTCTGATGCATCTGAATCTTCTAAGGTTTCACAGTTATAAAAATTCATTAAAGTTACAAACCTAAAATTAGCTGAGCTGTGTAATTTTTGTGCAGAATGGAGCAGCTTTCCACTAAAAACTGACTATAAACTCTGTCTCTGAACTTTGTGTCGTGCTTACATTGTCCCTTCAGTAGTTCTATTACCTGAAACATGGCTTAATGCTTTGCTAAAAGTGACAGAGCCCAGTTGTTTTAGGTAATTACTTTTTTTTGACAAGACTAAGAGTCTACAGCCATGCAAACAGCTCCATTAGGATGTACTTCAGCACAGCAGTGCTTAAAGCTAAATGCTAATGACAACTTGATAACAACAACAATTAAAATGCTAAAAACATGCAGATGTTTACAGTATTCACCACAATAATTTAGTCTGCAGCAAGCTAACACCTGCTTATTAGGACTAATCATAACTCTGAGGCAAATGTGATTGTGTACGGTTGTTTGTCTCTATTTGTCAGCCCTTATAGACTGGCGATCTGTCCAGGGTGCACCCCGCCTTCGCCACATGGCCGCTGGGGTTGGCTCCTATAGGGATAAGCAGTATGGATAATGGTTGGATGGATAAATCTGAAGCAGATGCGTGTCATTAGCTTGCAGGTCATAAACCTTCTTGGACAAAGTGGCAATCCATAGTTGCTGAGACAGTTCACTGAAAACCAAAAATGTGAACCTCATGGTGGCGCTACAGGAAAGGTTAACCCATAGCAAAGCCAATGGGATTCATCCTCTGGAGACCACGAGTGTCTACAAATTTTCATGGCTGAAATACATCAGTCTTAGTTGTGGACTGACATTGAGCCATGCTGCTAGCGTGGCTAAAAACGTATATTTCTCCTGCTCTCCTGGGAAGTTTCTCCCTCTTTACTTTGCAGGTGTATCAATGCAGCACAAGAGCATCATTGTAAGGAGAATGCAATCACAGCAGAACTCCTGCCCTGGGACTTGTCTTTGGTGAAATAGCTTGTGTGTAAATTGAGTGGAGAACTAATCTCCGCCGCTAAGACTAGTAAAACACGGAGAAAATGAAAACAGTGAAGCAGTGCCAGAGTTTAATCAGTGTGCTGCTGATATCCTGTTTCCCTTTTATCTACCAATATTTACAGTCTGCAAATTACTTTTTGCTTACACTGACATCCACTCAAGCCTTGTACATATATTTTTGTGCACGTGACCTTGTTTTACTAGTTTCCCAGCTGAATAATGTTGTGCCTCAATCAAATCGTGAAAACTAATTCCTCATAGGCCAACATTTTCTCTGGAATCTGTGGTCAGGCATTAGTATTCAGGCCACAACTATTTTCCATCCATTCGTTCTTTACACCTGCTTATCCTGTTCAGGGTCGCAGGAGGTGATAGAATGCACGAGGTGACGAGGCGATGCATAGTACACTCGTTGTTGAATTTTCTAATTAACCTAACCTGCACGTCTTTGAACTCTAGCATGACACCCACGCACAAAGAACCTAAGGTAGGTTTGATTAGTGCTAAACACTGATTCACTGTGCATGAAAATATATTCACTTTCTTTATATAGTTGTTGCACAAGAGCTGGAAAGAGAATTTTTATGGCACATTTTCTAAAAGCTCCACCATTGCTGATGTGTTGCTTTTGCCACACAGCCAGTGTAGACAAGCTGCTCTAAATCATATATAAATGTAAAATACAGAACACCGGCACGACATAACATCAAAGTGTGAATCTAGAAAGATATGATGGCTGTTTGGGGATCAGCTCATGATTTAAGGATGTGAGGGTAAAAGGTTGGACAAATCTGAAGAGGGACTGAGGAATGTTATACTTTTCACTGAGTTGGTGTAAATTAAGGGAAATTTTAGCCTAACTATTGATGTCGGAACTGAATGTCTGAGTTTAAGTCTTTAAATGAACCAGTGCTCTGCCTGTGTAAGATCATAAACCCATTATCTGTCAGTGGTGGCAGAAATGTCTAATGAGAGGGCCTAGAATTATCTATAAAATTCTAAGCCCATTAAATCATTCCCAAATGTTTAAAACAGTATTAACTACATTTTTTTGGCCACTTGGGGGAAGTGGAACAAGCTGGAAACACATATTAGCATCATAAAATAACAGCTGCTCATTTACACATCCAGCAGTTATATAGCAGCATTTATAAGGCGTCACTTTTCTGGCAACCTGACAAATGTAAGTAGATCCAATGTTCACTCACCCTTTAGCTCTGTTTTAGCCCCGACCAACTCTTGAAAAAAATATCTGGCTCTCGACGTTTTATTAAGTAGATGCTCCATCATGATCACCAGCTAGTTTTTGATTATATGCTGTTTGGTGCAGGGGTTATGGTGTCTACATTAACAGAGTGTGTATGCTGAAAACAGCTGCCTGCTGCAGCAATGTTAACCAGGTTAACGAGAGCAGTGATTGTGAACCAAAACAGCAAAGCTGTGGTCCGTAAAACCAAAACAATGAACTGAGACAAAACAGGCTAAAACCCTCCGTAGAGCTGAGGGAAACTGCAGAGGCAGGAGATCTGTGGCTTCATCCCTTTCACAGTTCACATATGCATTTAATCCACTGTTAATTTAGTCAGACTAAGAGTGTACAGCCATGCTAGCAGTTTTGTGAGGCTGTGCTTAGGTGCAGTGGGGCTTTGAGCTAAATGCTTAAACTAACATGGCATCATACTCACAGTGTTTAGCACGTTTAATGTTAACCATGTTTGCCATTGTAGTTTAGCATGTTAGCACGGTTACCACAATTAATACAGTTCACCCTGAGACGGACATGAATAACTGTACCACAATTCATGCTGGTCCACTCAACTGCAGTCAAGACCTTTCCCTCAGTATCATTAATGTCAAGGTGATGGCACTAGAGCAAAAGTGAGGAGATCACCAAACTCATTAGGAGACATCCTCTGGGAATATCAACCCATCCAACAGTTGTCGAGTTATTTGTGTCTGGACCAAAGTGGTAGACCGTCCAAACAGCATTGCATCCCTACAGCCTGAATGAACATATTGATTAGCGCACCTTAAAGTGGATTTTATGATATTATTCCCGGCTGACTGTTTTCGATGCTTCACTCCGCTGCTGGATGTTGGGTTTTGACTGTACAACACTTCATCCACAGACTCCCTATTGGTGCTTGAACTGAATGCTCAACCATGGTGCTGGTGTATACAGCTATAGAGCCACAGCCAAGCGCCACTGCTCTCTGTTTAAGACATCAGGTCAAGGATGTAGTCTCATGTCTTCTCTGGCTTTTTCTCAGCTGCTCCTGTTAGAGTGACCTTCAATCTCACTGTCAATCACACCACTAGCGTCAGTCCCCATGCTCACCATGCTATAGGCTTAATCTCATCTCATTACGAGGCACATCTCCCCCCGCATATCCTACTTGTCTCTGATATGCTCTTGTGCTTCTACATATTCTCCTGTCCCAGCACGAGGAAGCACATTGCTGAGTGATGTGGCTGCCAGACCTTATCATCTGCTGCTTTAATAGAGGTGATCTATAAGTTTTCAATTGCTCCGACTGACAATGAAGTTTCTAAATTAAAAAACTGTAACTCTCTTCTTTTCATTATGTTGTGAATCAAAACATTTCAGGATGATGCATGTTAATTACTTACAGAACTTTACACGCAGGTTGGGTTTGAACTGATGAAAAAAAGTGATGTGAGGCCAAAAACTTTTCTGCATTTCCTCCCTCTCACCGCGCCCACTGAGCATTACACTGACTTTTTATTGTTTTCAATTCCGGGTTTTTACGGTTTTCAACATGTAGAATTTTCCAGATCTCTGCACATTTCTCTGAGTGAAAGTCAAAATGAAACACATCATATTTCTCATTTGGGTTGTTTTGCACTTTAATTTCATAGCTCCCGAATTCGGCTCACATAATTCCTTACAGTTAAATGATACCGTCTGCCTCATAATGTTACATCAAAGAGCCATGGGTGGTGATAATAACCATGCCGCTGAAACACCATTACTTGAGTGATACTGTGATTCAAGCTTTTAAATGAGTCTATTTGCAGAGGCAGTGGGTAAACAACATATTGTGTTATGATGATGGAAGTTGTGGGTATGCTGACAGTCATTAGTGCTGGTGTGTCACACTGATAACACTGTGCCATTACACAGTGATTTGTCAGCATCCATCATTTTACTCATTTCTTTTCTTGTGTCCTCCTCCTCCTCAGTCATCTCGTTAATTTTTTCCATATTACTGACCTGGTGACATCATAGCCTCCACTCCGCATAATTATCATCTCCATGTGTACAAATTACCTTCTCCCCTGCACTGCGTGTCATCCAAAGCTGAGATGAGACAGCACAGTGGAAAGGTTCTTGTGGCTCCTGGCCCACCTCATTACTCATAAATAACTTGTATTGTTCGGGCACTTAAACCACAATGTTTAAACAGAAGACATTTCTGTCCTGGAGCTGGTCGCTCTGCAGCCCACGAGTCTGAATATGAAAACAAGTGCAAAGGCTCATTATACTCATTTTCTTCCAAGTTAAACCAGTGATAAAAACAATAACACTGCTGGCACATCTTACCGCTGATATTCAAAAGCAGGTCATGGAATCATAAATACTATTTCAAGGGTACATGCTGAGAAAAACATACATGCTTTCATTAAATAGAAGAGAAGACTGCATCAGACCCTGTGCATTAATAAAAGAGTTGATAAATATTCACATGTCCTATATACAGGTAATCCAAAATATTAATTGATACATTAAACAACAATAACACTTACATGTTTTAAAATCAGGAAAGCAGTAAACGAATATGGTACTTTAAACCAGGATATAACCATTTCTAAAACCATGATGTATATTTTGTTAATTTAGCTTTAAGCAGTATGTGGACTTATTAATATTGTGTATCGTATGAGTAAATATTATAAGTATCAAAGAAACGTGTGAGAACATGGCAGTTGGTGTATAAAATCATTGAGCCTCATGTATTTTCTGAATATAATTCAAATACTTGGAAGGCACTGGTTATAAATACCATAGTCAAACCATCTTATGGTTATTCCACCCTTTCCCTTAATTAACTTTCATTTTCACCTCTGATTCATTCCCAGACAAGTGTTTGCTGCTTTTAAACAGGAGCCGTTATGCATTCATTCTTTGCTTTGTCAGCGTTGTTGATGTTGGCACTCGGAGCTGTGCAGCGCTAAATAGGCAAGCCTGGAAGTGTTATGCTTCACATTATACAGTAAATACATTAAATACAGTTCACAAATAGAAATGATTTACTTGTCATACAGATGATGGGTTACATTTTCAATCCATAAATTGTGCCATTTATATGATAATTTCATCGTTCATCTAAGCAATGACTTTGTCATCTTTTCACTTCATTCAGGATGTTGTCTTATTGGTCCTCTCTCTAAATAGGATTTGAATTACTGTAGATATTACACTCAGGGTGTGTGCAGCATGCAGGCATGCTTATTTTTGTGTGTGTCTCTTAAGGCTTGTCACATAGCCTTTGGTCACACAGTATATCCTTCACAACATCTGTTCATCCCTATCACTCAGAGGTTAATATCCTTCCATTTGAGGCCAAGACCTTCCCATTTGAAGGTGTTTGGCTGCCACAAGATCCTGGGACAGCTTAAATGCTCCTTATCAAAGATTTTTATTCTAAGTCTCTTAGCTCTCTCGGACGGACGATCAACATTCTTTCAAAAAATATTCCCTAATTTGGTGTGTTGATGATGGAGGTGGTTGGTCCAAAATCTCCCTTGGGTGTTCATTTTGGATCAGGTCTAGCTTCTGTGTAGGCCACAGGGCATCGAACCATTCAGTGACACCCCGTGCCCTGTATTTGTTGCATTCTTCCACTAAATTTTTATTTAATTTGTCACCTACTGTATCTGTCTTTAATGTTCTTGGACTTTCTTTGACTCAGAAGTCCTTAAGTCCATTTCACACTGTTGTTGGGCGTTTTCTCGCTCAAGGTGCTGCGTTGGGTCATCTGTAAGCTGGAGTGAATCGGCCAACTGTTCGTATAACACGTCATGTGACTGAACATTTCTCTAAATCTGGTGGACATGAGGTTGTAGATGACGGGGTTGATGGCGGAGCTCAGGTAGAAGAAAACACCGGAGACGATGTGGACGTGCTCGAAGATCTGACGGTGCTGGTCGGACGAGGTGTTGATGTAGCTCCACACCAAGCGGTCCACGTGGAAGGGAGCCCAGCAGAGTCCGAACACAATCACCAGCACACCTGGACCAGATGGACAAATTACATGAGTCATACTCGACCCCGGACAGACAGACTGACAAGAGGAAAACAGAAGCACACACACCATCGGTCCAATCACCAGGATTTGACAGACGACAAGACAAAGCTGAGACAGATGGGCAAATTAAATTAAAAATAATCTAATGGAAAAATAACTAATACATATGGGAACAATGGGTGTTAACACAGTCAATTTAAATTCTGTTTTTGCAACTTGGAACAAACATAACTGAATTGACACCTACACAGCATTTTGGTGACTTGCACGTTGCGTTTGCTCAGCTTCTGCTTGTGGGACCTGGAGAGACTTTCCGACCCAAAGCGACACCTGTTGTCCACCATGGTCGTTAACTTCTCTCTGCGGAGCTGCAAGCCAATGAGCAGGTAGAGGACGCTAATTATCAGCATTGGGAGCAGGAAGAAGACCAGCGTGGAAATCAGGATGATCCGGTTGTATATCCAGGTGGGCTGGACCACATCTGAGGATGGAGATGTAACAATGTAGAATAGCACAGATTTGTTAGTAGAGATCATGGTCCCAGGTGTACCATGGGTATTATTACTTCATATGTCACTGCAAAAACCTCTAGAGATGACAATGTTGGTCTCTCAGCCCATCACTTTGATCCAGACTGAAATATCTCACCAGTTAATCAATGGATTGTTGTAACACTTTGTACAGACACTGTTGTCCCCAGGGGTGAATCCCACTGACTTCAGGAGCATTAGCATGCTAACAGTTTTGGTTTTTAATTAAAATTTCTTGACAAATATTGGATGGATTACCATGAAATTTGGTGCAGATAATCATGGTGCCCAGAGGATGAATCCTAACAACTTTGGTAATCAGAGACTTTTTTTCTCCATCGTCACCATGAGGTTCATATTTGTGTTTTTTTAGTGAAATGTCTTGGACAACAATTGAATGTAGTGATGTGACATTTTGTACAAATATGTTCCCTTTGTAAATGAACTGTGTTCATTTTTTTTCTTAAATCTAGCGCCATCAAGAGGTCATCATTTTAATTTGTCCAATATGTCGGTGTCTGACCAAATAAATGAAAACCAATGATAGTCCCATCAGCCTCAACTGTACTGACAGGCTAAATTAAGATGGTAACCATTGGTAAAGATTATCCCTGCTTAACATCAGGATGTTAGCATAGGCATCGTGAGCATAGCATAACATCCTCATAGCACTACAAGTGTGGCTGTAGACTCTTAAAAACAATAAGAATAAAATCTAAAATGCAAACCTACGGCAGATAGCAGATCGAGGAAACTGTCGTCCAAACCTCGAAGGCAGAGCCATAATCCCATGCAGACTGGTGTTTGGCACAGCACACAGCATGGACAGGACCCACAGCATGAAGATGACCCTCTTGACATGAGCACGTGTGGCCATGTGTTTGACCTTTAGGGGGTGGACCACCGCCATGTAGCGTTCCACGCTGAGTGCGGTGACATTGAGGATTGAGGCAAAGCAGACAGTCTCAAACAGAAAGGTTTTGAAGTAGCAGCCCCACTCCCCAAGCAGGAAGGGGTAGTTCTGCCACATGTCGTAGAGCTCTAACGGCATGCCCAGCAGCAGCACCAGCAGGTCGGACACCGCCAGGCTCAGCAGGTAGTAGTTGGTGGGCGTCTGCATAACCCTGTAGCGTAAAATGACTGCACAGGTCAAAAAATTGCCCAGGACGCCCACCATGAAGATGGTGAGGTAGGTGACGCAGACGGGAAAGAACACAGGAGACCTCAGAGGCCCCATGTGCCTGGCCAGGTACTCCTCCTCGCTCAAACACGCGTCATCCAATTCTTGTTCAGTACCATCCGCCAACAACCAGGAGATATTCATCCCACACACCACAGCCGCCTCAGGGCAGCCTGCGCCGCCGAAAACTGTGGCACCAGTCGTGGAAATGGCTTCGAGGGAACAGTTCAGCTCTGGCATATTGGTGATTGGCAAGAAAGTTACTGCGTTTCTAAACCTAATGGAAAGAATAAAAAGGTGAATTTTATAGGCGCACCTTGAATTTTGATCTGATTCAGTATGTTGTATGTTGTAATCACTTGGTGTCGTCAAAAGGAAGTGCAGTGACCTGCACATCCTGCAGTCCCGCTGCTGAAGACAAACAAAGTCATGAGCTTGCCAAGGATAAATAAACAGTAGACAAGCCAAAGACTGGATGGGCGATATCATGATTCTGATATTAAACCAATAGGATGTGCTTTCACCATGTGTTTGCTCAGAAGGAAATCGTGTAAAAGAAGTTGTACTTTTGACAATTCTTCAGTTGCTCTGCAGACTAACTCAGGTCTTTGTGATGCTAATAAAGACCTTTACACCTCTGAAGACTTGCCTGTGATGCTTTGATTTGAAGTCTGAGTTACAAACTGGAGGTGCTAAGTTTGAATGATATGTGAGTGAGTGAAAGATACGAGCCAATAGGATTGTAGGATTTACTTGGGACTAAAGGTTGATTTTGAGCAGTGACTGCCTCAGTCTTATGGAAGTGTAACACTAAATCGCTTGAATACCCCTTTTCAGCTAAGGAAGTAGAGATACATTATGCTTGTTGTACACTGAATAAAATGCTTGACTCGTATCTGGAGAATCAGATTAATTAAACTCAGAGTGACACCCACTAGAAGGCAAGTGTGATCTGGTGACCATGTGATTATACTGGAAAACACATGTTTATTTTTCTTAAATATGTTGAGTGTACTCACCGGTCCTCACAAAAAATATACTTAAAAACAAACAATGCTCTCACCAGGTCTGTTCTGTAGAATACAGACTCCAGAGAGGCTTTTGTTTGGATTCCCACACTGGATTTATTTATTCATTCAACATGCAACTGTTATTAAGATAAAAACAAACAAACAAACAAACAAACAAACAAACAAAAAACCCACCTGCAGCTTAGGGCTTTGGGCTCCGTGAGGGCTTTGTCCTCTTCTTATTCACAAGATGAACAAAAGATTTGAAGAAATGTGAGAAGATGTGTAATCGCCATATTTCTTTGCATCCTGGACTTAGTTTTTCTGGTACTTTATCTTGACTGCTTTGGTGCCTCAGTGCGTCACAGCTGCCCGACTTCCCGTATATATATGAGCGCTGGTGTTCACCCCACCTCTCTCTCTCTCTCTCTCTCTCTCTCTCTCGTCCTGTTTGCCTCCACTATTAGCCGCCTTCTTTATCTGTCTCTCCTCCAGTTCAACTTCATTTCACCTTTTTCATCTTTCATTTTACCACACACACACACACACACACACACACACACACACACACACACACACACACACACACACACACACACGCACACACACACACACACACACACACACACATTATCTTTATACATGAACCTACAGAGACTCTATACCTTGCCATCCTCTGTTCTATTACTTTCCCCATTGAAAGACCTCATCTTGCACCAATGAGAAAATGAAGGTTGAGATTGCCTTGACCTGTGGCTGGAGTGTGTGTATGTGGTGTGTAGATGTATTTCTGTTCATTCCAAGTCAAAGGCGAAACAAACAAATCCCAAATCAACAATAAAATCAACAAAAAAATATATATGAATGAATTAATACTAGAAAATAATAATAGAAAATTGCTACTGTTAAATTTTAAAACCTCTGTCAAATAATTTTTTCTTTTGAGAATTCTTCTTTATATCCTCTTGTACAATGTGACTAACATTGATGGTCTCCAGAGAATAAATCCTAATGACTTTGGTAATTCCCCTAATTTTGATGTTATTCCTGATCAGTAACTATGAAAAACTGTTTAATAGCCCTGCCTGGACATTATGTTATATTTCATTCATTGCAAGACTGGGTCAAAACCTGGTATATGGCTGGACCATGAATGGTAAATGTGCAAAATTTGAGGGTGTAGTTGAAAACATTTGTGGAAACGCTGTATATGACATCAACTAACATCATCGCCCTCTTATTTGCATTCTGTCCACAGACAGCTGGTTTCTGCTCTTTATCTGTTTCTGTCTCTTCTACTCTCTGTGCTCACATACAGTATTTTAATATGGCCAAATTCCCACTAAAGCTGCTCTCATTTACATGTTTCAGTTGTCAGACAATGGAACAAACATGAAATAGTGACTGAAACACGGCCCATTTCCAAGCTGCTGCTCTGCACGGCTAAAATCCTGATTTTATAACCACGACGTCGTCTGACAAAATCCCCAAACACATAAGTTAAAGACAAAAACTGTGCTGTGATTTCAGCCATATTTACTTCTAAAATGATCATTGAGAGAGAAAATGAGGAACTACAGAATATCTTATTTTATCTCCCACACAGTGACAAGCGGCTGCCACTCACTGAACAGAGCAGACACAGGGACCGTTGTGCCTCTCGCTTGCGGGGCATCACTGGAGAGCCTCTTCTATGCTAAGCGCCTTTTTTGAAAAAAAAAAAAGTCTCTAAATCGAGCAACAAATGCGCTGCAGGCTGTAAACACGCCCCTACTAGAAACTGTTTGTGCCAATTCATTTTGAAAGCAACAGCCAATGAGGGACAGACCTGCACTCGGCTCGCCAACCAGTGGTGTAACTTCATGACAGTCATGTGGCATTCAGCTGACCGATAATCACTCTATCACTCAGTCAGTCACTCGTGGACATTAGCAGTTATACGGCTGGTCCTGCTGCGACCTCACAGCCAAGAACAACCACAGTGACGAACCTCAAGCAACAGATAAATTTGAGCTTGGTTCAACTTTTTAGCAGACTTCCGCACGTTGGGATCCCAAGACGGACCGGCTCCATTCAAATGAATGAGAGGGAGCGTCTTTTCCTGCAGGGCGGCTGTCGGGAGCCTCACTGAACTGACAGCAGTTAGCGAGGAGGTATATTTGCAGCAAATAGTGACCAGGAATCAAACCAGGCAAACCTACCCCTCCCTTTAGAATCTCTTTTCTCCTTCTGCTAAACTCATGATGAAACAAGTCAAAATACAGGAATCATTTACCATAGTAACATTCTTGTACATGTGTTACTATGTGTTTTTGTTATTATTTAGATTTTTTTTAAAACACAACATATCCTAATCTAAGCAGCTCTGCGTGATCAACACTGTCTCGTTACGTCTTATTTCATCACATCTGCAGTCACTCGTTGCCAGAGAATCAAAATCTGGCTGAAATTTATCTCGATGTGTGAGCAGATGCTTTCAAGTGACTCATGTTATTCAGTGTCTGTCTGTGTTAAACATACAGCATGTGAGTCATCAAGTGTGTTATCAGGTTGGAACATCAGTCAGTAAAACATTTTCATCCTTAAGGCCCAGATGAGTATTTTCCCCATTGCAAAGCAGAAGATTAATTAAAAAGACACTTTGTAAGGATTTTTCTGAATGTCAGGGGAGAGCTGAGGAAATATTTGATATGCTGAGCACTGCTCTGCTAATAGTCAGCCCAATGAGAAACATCCTACGCAGTGCATTTACAGGACAGGAACAGGGAATTCTGCGTGCAATAAATCATCCACAGAGCTTCAGTCAGAGGGCAGAGAATTTGCAGTTTTAGCCAACTGCTCACGCTCTTATGACTGTGTTGTCTATCCCCTACCTCTCCCCATATCTCTGCCTCCCTCTGCGGCGGTGTCTAATTCAATCACGGCTTTTAATCCCGATGCAGGGGCTCCAATACTTCCCTGGCAGGAAACTGACATGTTCTCGTTGGTGCCTCCATTTAGTCAAGCTTTAATTGGGCTTCTGTGTCAGAGTGACTAAGACAAAAAGCTTTGATTGTGAGACTCCCTCAACATGCCTGCCAAGTTAACACTGCCTTTTTCAGGCTCATGGTGAGAGTTTATTTGTCCTTCAGAGTGACTGATTATTACAGTTTTCCCCAAAAGCTTTGACAGATTTCTAATGATGTTCAGTTTTCCAAACTGTGACCTCAGAAGACACTGGGATCTGTACAAACCGATTTATAGTCACAATAGCACATACACAAATGTAATATATATACATACATGAATTTCCATGTATGAAGTTTATATACAAATGCAAAAAAAACACATATGTATTGGAAATTGTTACAACTTCATATATTGACATATATATATATATATATATATATATATATATAGCCCATATGTGTGTTAATGTGTGTATGCTTATAGACATATATAGATATATATATTTCTGTATGGGTATTTTCTTGGCATTTTCTGACTTGGTGTCCATACAAGCTTTGGTTTTATTTGTCTTCCAGCTTCTCATAATTGTGTCCATGTGTCTCTGGACAATCCAGAGACAGTCAACAGATTAACAGTTTTCATTGGAACTAGTTTTAGTGGAGGAGTAATTTTTCACTGTGAGCAGTGAAAAACAAAATTCCATCTGCCTCCATTGTGTTGGGCAGCAGCCATAATCAGTCAGATAAATGAAAATGCTGGCCAAATAAAACCACAACTATCTGCATGCATAAACACCACTAGAGCAATTGTAAAACAAGACAGAAGAAGCCAACATTTTACTGCTGTACAAAATTCTGTTCATTTGTTCTGCCTTTTTTCCTGAAATGCTGTAGATTTTTTAACCCCAGTTACTCAAGAATAGATGAAGCCAAGTGAACTAAACAAATATATATCAATTAAACCACGACTAATCTGAATGTCCAAAATGCCCTCCTTTGTGTTGTCTGCCTTAAATAAACTGGATAACCATCAAAACTTGTTACTGCAGTGAACCAGGGATTGTATGGTTTTACAACCAAACTGCATTTTTAACTAAGCAACGTCTGCATTAATCTATGGTGTATAAATGATGTGATGTTGTGACATAAATTACACAATATCAGTTTCTTGTAGCTATTTTTATGCCTTTATCAGATATAAACGGGACAGTAGAGAGGTGTCAGGAAGTGAGGGGAGAGTGAGCACGAATGATGTGCAACAAAGACCAACAGTTGGACTCAAGCCGTGGACTTCTGGATGCTGCATTTCATGGTCAGCGTCTTAACTCTTAGATCACGGGGGGAGGGGCACTCCTTAAAGAGGACCTATTATGGCCATTTTTATTGTTAGAAAATAAAATCGTCTCATGACCTCAGCGTGCTGCCTCTGGTCAGGTTGAGCCACAGGCTTTCATACATCACATGCGGTGTTGGCCCTGTCAAGGAAACATGTGCAGCGTGGAGAAGGTTTCCCTGCTGATATTAAATCTGTCATATCTTCCACTGCCTTGCTACAAAACCCTTCTCAGTGTGTTTGAGGAATAGCACACAGATTTGTGATTCTAGGACTCTGTGTGTGTGTGTGTGTGTGTGTGTGTGTGGTGTTGGGTATTGTTGACTGTATGTAGTAGTGTAGTAGTGGACAACAGCAGTGTGATGTTAAAAAAAAAAGTCCCACATAACAATGTGGTTAGACTGCCGTGGTTGCATGTGCTTCTGCTCTTGTTGAAATAAATTATCCTGAGGAGCATTAAGGCAAACCATCATATGTGAGGTGACAGGGTGGTGGAGGAGCCCCCGGTGGCTCATGGTGTGACATTTCCATCATGCCAGCACCGTTTTGTTTGCAGCATCATATGAGAATTGATACCGGGAGGATTTCTGTCTGGAGCGTTTATTTTAAGTCTTCACGGCTCGTCTTGGGCTCCACATGTGTCAGCGGAGGCTGCATGAAGGAATCACGTCTCTGAGGAAAAACCCAGTCTGGACTCTGAATGTTTTTCATCTGCTCTCTGACTTGCAGATTCAATTAACTAAATGTGAAGTCTTAAAACTGTGAACTCAGTCCATGAACAAAGAGAGCTGCTATGAGCAGCTCCTGCAGGCGCTCTGCTGTTGTGTGTATGTGTGCATATGGAAAACAATTACAGTCCTTTGGGTTATAAAAGCTCCACCTCTCTTCTTTAAGCACCATTAAGCCAACCACCAGCTAATCCATTAATCTATAGTATTTTCATGGTTTACGGATGCCAGATGCCTGAATTTCATTATAGTTAGAGTATGCAATTGTGTGCTGTTTTGCAATGAGAGCTTAATTATATCCGCATCATATTAAACCCAGTTTTAAAGTATCAGTGCTTTTATTAAAACTGCTGCCTTGGAAACAGATACCAACTCACAGGGTTCATTTTCCAGTAAAAGGAAGGAGAACAAAAAAAAACAGTTACAGACAGCTTTTAATGAAAGGTCTTTATTTATACACAGAATGGGAGTGGGGTACTTAGGTGCTGGCATTTTTATAGCAGCGAATGCAGCCACTTTTGAACAAATCTGACATTTATGAGCACTCTCTCCATGTTGCTAATTGCATCTTTAACATACATTTGTAAGTGTGTGAGGTTTGACTGTTTAATGAGTAAATCTAATAAAACGGCTAGTGGAGATGCTCTCTGTTTTTACGTCCCCCCTGTGAGTCTGTCCAGTCCATTATGGATGGAGGCACAGTTAGAGAGGCTGCTGGAGTTTGTCATGTATCACATTGTGACTAGTGGCTCCTGCAGTCCTTCACCAACATCCATATCATGTGGATATGGATGTAGGTCTCCTGTCTCCTGTCTCTCTGGAGAATATTTCAACCTAACAATATAAGAAAAAAGTGACATAGTGCTTTAAGTCTCAAACCTCATCAAAGTTACTTTTTCAATCTATGGAAAACTCCTCCAGAGCCTCAGAGGACATTGCCTCACTTATTTTCTCAGGTTCAGTATTACTCCTAATAATCAGTAAATTGAACTTCATGCGTAAAATGAGGGGATTGCTTCTTTAAACACTGCACACACTAGAATCATCCAATTCAGTCATTTTCATTTTAGAGACAAATCTATGCAAGCTATGTGCTACAGGACAAAATAGTTGTAGTGATGAGTAAAGACGACTTTCATTACAATCACCTTGCTTCTTGCAAAAGACACTGTGTTTTATATTTCATTCAAACTTTGTTGGGCCATTTTATTTAATAAACAGACACACACACGCACACACACACACACACATGCACATGCACACACACACACACACACACACGCACACATGCGCACGCACGCGCACACACACACACACACACACACACACCATCCCCACAGCACTGCTACAAACCTGATAATAGTGATGGAAACGACAAAAGAGCTGAAAGATCTTTGGTCATGTGATTTCGTGGGATGACTGCACGTCCACTTGTGGCCTAATGCACTGATAATGGTGATCTTTAACTTCTCTTGAAGGACCACTTGCCTCTGCTTACAGGACATGGGAAAATGCAGCGGCTCTTGTACTTGTGTAAACCTTTTAAAACTAGATCTGATCATTCCTCACAAACACTGCTCCTGATAGTCGAGCTCAAACAACGCTGCTGTCTTGGTTTCTGAAAAACAACACGAGTACAAAATGTCAGCTCAACAACAAGAATGTGTATATGAGAGTATGAATTATATATTTCATATTCATGGACTGCCAGTCTTACACTGTGCAACACTGCTGGAGTTATGCGAATGCATGGCTGGCTTGTGGTTGGTTCATTAAGCAGGACTGACGAAAGACTGTGTCTGTATTCAAAACAGAAATCTCAGCACGACAGTGAACAGGATGATTTCAGGATGACCTAATGTTACCTCAGAGTCATGCAGGGTGTATATATACTGTAGATAAATTGCTGCAGTATGACAAACTGGTGGTGCAGTTCAGCTGTCTGTCCTCTGCAAGAGCTCACAACTGTGTACATGTAATCCATAATTATGTTTATCCCTGCTTTTGCAGATGTTAGTGTTAGGCTTTCTGTCATTGCTACTGACTTCGTGGAATGGGCAGCAGTGACACTCTGTCATACTACTGCTTCTCCAAACATGGATAGAGGCTTTTTTTAGATTCAACCACAGTTTACAGAAGAGTGTGGGTGCCAGTTATATCTGCTCCCTTCAAACACTTCAGAGGATAGGTGCTTACTGCAGGGTAATTCTTCAGAAAAATCTTTCATGGACCGCTCATAAAAGAGAGCCGACAGTTTAGCTGGTCACTGGTTGTGCAGATGCCTCCAGCTGTGGTAAAACAACATCATGCAACATGATAAACAGGACGCACTTAATCAATCTGTGGGAAATAATCAAGAGATGAAGATCTTTTGTTTATTAGTGTAAACAGAGAGGAACCAAATCAAGTGGTGGTGGAGGATTTTGCTGCACAGACATTCAAGTCAGCGTTCTCACGTTCACAGTGTGAGCGTGACGGCCTTTAAATAGGCTGCCAAATGAATACAGGAAGAAATGCCAGGTGCTAAACACCTGCCGCATGACTTACAGTGTCCTGGCAGAACTAATTTACTTTTTTGTATAAATCAACAACTGGAGTGTATTCAGTAAAATACTTGTAATTCATATACGTCCTGTATTTTTCCCTAAATGTTTCTTTCGACATTACAGGGCTCAGTCGCCTCCATGTTCTACAGTCATCACAATAACGTGATGGCTTTGTTTACAAGCCCACTTCTCAGGGGACAAGAACTGAAGGCTTTATTTTCAGCCTGTGGCTGACTTCATACAAAAAAAAAGAAAAAAAAGAAACAAAATCCCACATTTTAACTCTGTCACCCATCTGGTCTTTTCACTGTTAGTTGAACATGGGCAGCTGCCACAAGCCAAACAGCTGTAGTCTGAAAACAGTCTCAGGCAGTGACTGAATACTGAGGTTAGTACACGAGAAATGATTTGATGTTTTGTTTTGTACCATCAGGAAGTGATACGTGTGTAAATCATTCTTACAATGACCTTCAGGTTTTTGTGCTTTAGTTTAAATCTTTTTTTAAATTGTAATGGGTAAATTTCACACACACAAAACAAAGTTTTCTAAACCCTCTGCCAGTATGGATGAGTTTTCTTTTTGATATAATTTGATATGAATATATATTTTTGGAGACACATTATCATGAAAAGTAATCCAGTAATTCCCCTGAATTTAATTAATTTATCCTTATCACTTAATACTTTCATACTTTTAAATTATTTATTATGTTTTTTTTTTGTTTTGTTTGTTTAATCATTTTTATTTGTGTATGCATTTTTATCATTTGGCTGCAGCCAAGATAATAGAAAATACTGAGGTTATAAATCAAATTTCACACCCAACTAAGAAATCTTCAACAAGCAATAAATCTCTCTCAGATTTATTAAAGAAATACTTTAGTTAGTATACAGTATTTTCTGTAGATTTATGGAAAATGTAAATGTAGGCAATTATAGCAGAATAGAGTAAATTATTTTCATTTTAATCTCATTTGTTTAATATAATGCCCGAAACAATAAAATGTTGTCTACTTGAGAGTACCAAGGATATGAACTCGCTGTCCTTAAAGGTGGCTACAGCCCTGTTTGGATGAATGATGTTTCTAATTACAATAATGCACCTTGCATGCAGCCCATATATTATATCTCTCATTCCCACAGAGTTTTTGTTTGCCAATTAAACTTCACAAAGAAACTGTTTCATTATCAACATCATCCACAATTTCTTTTCACATTTTACAGCTCCTGTGTTTACGTTGTGCATTGCATTGTGGGACAACAGTGAACTTTAACAGCACACTCAAAAATATGAAAAAGGGAATTTAGTATGCAGAAGTTTTTGAGTACACTTAATAGTCACTTCCTCAGCCTGGATGTATGTATCATTGCACTTCACCTTTTGGACAGTAGGAGGCGCTCGTGTTCCATGAGTGAAGGGTCCTCCACTGAAAGCATGAGGTGTATACCTACTGAAGCATATAGCAGGTTGCATCATGATGTGATATTTCCTGTGTCCTCATGCCAGATAAAATTACTGAGTCTCCAACCCAAATTTCACTTTGTGTAACAACCAGGCCTCTCCCTCTCCTCACCGTGTCGCCGGGCGTCGCAGGGACCAGGAGGAGGGGAGGGCTCGGAGGGGGCAGACGGTCACAAGTGCTCATCATCATCACTGCTACCTTTAAATTTGGCTGTGGAGTCATTTTCAGCGACATGCTAGTTGTTGGAGCCAACAATAATCCCAGGGGTTTGTCCAGCTAATCGGCTCAAACATCTCAAGGCATTTGACTCATACACACACACACACACACACACACACACACTCACACTCAGACTGGGAACCCGGCATCACCCTGACCTCATTATGAAAAGGTTTCACAGAGTCTTCAACCCACAGATTGACTTCTGGGCTCTTTCCTCCAAGCTGCGGCTCATGAGGTCATGCTAGGTGTGTCTCCAGGGGAAAGTAATGTCTGTTTGATGCACAGCTCCTGCTGTTGCTGCAGGAACGACTTATTCTAAACACAAGACAGAAAACACCAAGCTAATACAAGTTTACGGAAGGTGAAACAGACTATTGTGTCTGGTTTGTGTTCATGAAGAAAAATAACAAAGCAACAGAAAGTGTTGCGTGACACGTTAAGTTCCTTTCTTTTATAGCCTCATGGGGAAAGAAGTTTTCAAACTATAGTATTAACTGCATAAAAAACAGCATTCCTTCAGGTACAACACAAGTCTGATCTGTGAGCAAGCGCCTGTTTGCACCAACAACCCTGTTGTCAGTGGGACCAATTAAAGATTAATTTTAATAACAATGATAATAATGGGATGGATAATAATATGGGATGTATGGGATGAATGTGGTATATAAGCTGTGACCTATTATATTCTGACAATGATTTAAAAAAAAAATCATTTAATATCAGGGAGAATCAGTGTGTGCCCTCTTTTGACTAACAAGATGTTGCCTTAATTATGAAAACCTAAAATACATCAAAGTGTGCGGGTAATTTGGGGTTAAAATGCTCATCAGGGTTCTAACAGAAAAGGGCACAGGACTCGGGGGAACACATGAGCAGCCTCTGCAGCAGTCTGCTCAGCCTGCGTGATAATTCTCGTGCTGGAGTAGAACCTGAAGTGGAGGGCGCTGCTGCCTGACTCACAGCGTTTTGCAGGTTGTGCAGGGTGAGAAAATGCGTCCTGTTAAAGTGTGGACCTTTAGCTGGAATGACTGGGACAGCGTCGGGTGCTTTTTTACTCCAAATGAGAAGAAGCAAAACCGTCTGACACCAGTTACTCCACCTGTGGGAGGAAGTGGGAAAGCTGTTGGACAGTGCAGCAGAGATCACTTACCTGGACACTTGAGGAGGAACATTACATGTGATAAATGGGTCAAAAGGCTTCAGCTTTTCCTAATAATAGATGTAGAAACAGCTGTGTGTGTCTCTTTTCTCAACATCTGTATGCATGAGAGGGACCAGGGTGATCTGACACACCTCTGACAACCACAAGCTTGCACAGAGCGCTTCACTCTGACCTGCAGTGGCTGCAAAGTGTGAGCCTGCTTCTCCATCTAAAGCTATAAAAAAAAGGGGGGGGGGGCGAGCATTCATTAACAACCATCTCATGGTTAAAACCACAAATATGTTTACAAGGCAGAAGCAGAGGCGGAAACAGCAGGCGCGCTGTCTTTCGCTCTCCGTCCTCTCTTATCTAATTTGTCTCAGTCCTCTTTGATCGTGTCCCTGCTCCGTCTCAGCTGATGAAAAACAATTGTCTGTATTCATTTTCTGCCTCCACTATTCCCTCATCCTCTCCTCTGCCTTCCTGTGGGAGCCCAGTTGGCTGCACTCTAAGCTGGTGAGGGATGTGAACACAGAGAATTAGCAAACACGCCAAAGCTAGTAATTGTTAAATTGCAGCAAATGGACCCCATGTGAACCAGGCAAATAAACTCAGAAATCAACAGAGCCTACCCAGACCCAGTTTATCTAAATTCCAATAGTATGCTCAGTAATGGAAAAACACTGTAGAAATGCCATTTCAAATAGACCCCAATGTAATCCCCAGCCCACTGGGGTCCATTTAATCAATGCTACAGACATGAGCTTAGAGGAGGAACAGTCTGCAAATGGAAGTGGAGTTCTGAGTCAGCTCACAGGAGATTAAAAAGTAGAGGTGGATGAATAATGGAGGAGGAGAATGGTGGGAAAATTGCCGAATGTGGCGAATCATCAATAACGCCTCCTGTGAATAATTCTGAAGGAAAAAGACTTCTGCTGAAAAACTGTCTGTGCCCACTAAAATGGAATTGTTCTTAATTAGTTTTTGCTGTGTATTGCCTCACTCTCCGGATGAGCACTCATTATTTCACAAGCAAGCTTGTGCTCATTTGCACCTTAGATTACCTGCAATCCTGAAATCTCCAGCTGAAATCCCCCCGTTATGCAAGCTCCTGTAAAATAACTGGCAGCTTTCCGCTGATTAGCTGTTGAAGCCGGAAAGTCGGAGGAAGTGCAGCTGGAGTTTGGTGGAGCTCTTGCACACCCCAACCCGGAGCTGTGGGCTGACACTGACAGCTTCATGAGAAGAGTGGATTCTGTAGCAATTTCACTCAGACAAACACGACAGGCTCCTCCAACCAACACCCATTCCTGTTTAATCAGTTAGTGGTGCACAGAGCAACATGCTGACAGCAGTTTGTGAGAAGCCCAGCAGTGCCCGTGCCCTTAAGCTCCAGCTAACAGCCAGCTCCCCGTCTGAACATAATCATGTATCATTACTTCTCCAATCAATGAAGCAAAACGCCACTCCTGCAGTATTTCATGTCTCGTTTCAACGGTGCTCGTGAGGAGGCTGAGCTCTTTATTTAGGCCTTGTTAGCAAACAAGGAGCTCAGACTGGCAGTGACAGAAATGTAATGCAGAATCATGTGAAAACTCTTTGGGAAAGGTCTGTCCCTGATTCTTCCCCCTTCATTATCTGTCAATGTTGACCCCCATTAACTTTATCTCCAGTGTTTGGTGACAGGTCATTCTCTGGTTTTCTCACATGAGCAGCCCCATGAGTGAAGAGAGTGAATTCTGTGCTAATATTTTCACTGTGTCATACAGAGGCTTTAGCTTATAAATGAAATAAGCTATAACTATTTTATTTATACTTCTTGGAAAACACTCTTATTCACTCTCGCTGAGAGATAGATGAGAAGAATAATACCACTCTTCTGTTTGTGGAGTAAATATGAAGCTATTTTCTTTAATAGAGAGGAAAAGAAAAATGTTACTGTACAGACGTGAGTAGTATTGATCTTCTCATCTAATTCTCAGCAAGAAGAGAGAAAGTGTATTTCCCAAAATGTCAAACTATTCCTTTAAATTATAGGTCATGTTTAATTGGCTTGCTGCAAGCATAACTAAGCTTTAATGTTCAGCTGAAGGTCAGAGTTCACTCTCAGCCAGTTGTCAAAACATTCTCATTACGAGGTCTATTTGTCTGTTGTGGACCTTCTGATCATATCACATGATCTTCATCAGGAGATGGGGTTTGTCCAGTTGTCATGGTATTCTAGATATTCAAATTTCCACTGAATAGAAGACAAGAAAAATGGAAATATCTCTACAGTCCCATAATCTCTAGCTTCTGGTGAAGATCATGTCATATGATCAAAAGCTCCACAACAGACACTAAATGGTGGTGAGATTATTTTATCAATTCAGTTGAGGTCCAGTTTTTATACTGTAGATTGTAAGTGAAATAAGTCTCTTTTTAAATCTAAATAACAAGTTTTCCTTGATTATTCTTTCATGGATTGAAAGAGAGTTTTTTGGAACGATTCCTCTGAATATCTTACATAAGCCATTTGTTCCCTGCTGTAGGATATTATTGTAAATTATGCATCTAGGAAGAATGTGCTGCATAATAATTATGGTTTTTTAGTTTTTTATTCTTGACATTTTTATCCTACTGAGAGATGTTTTAAGTGTAAAAAGAAAAAAAGATATATACAACATACACAGAGCATAAACATCAGTGAGGAACTGGCTGCATTCATGTGAAGCTAATAGAAAAATGGCTGCTTGGGTCTAACATAAATCTACAAGTACTACATATGCATGTATGTATGTGCACAAGTTCTGTGTGCACATACATGTTTATCATACAGTGCGCTGGACTGGACAGACTCCATAATTCACAAGTAGCTTGCAGCAGACAGTCTGGCTTCTGTCATCCCTTCTTGTCAGCTTAACACCGCTGTCCCACAGAGCTAATTTTCATTCCCTCCACCTCATCCTTGACTCTTCATGTCTCCTCTCCATGCTCTGTAAAATATGTATTTTTCCCCCTGAGCCTGAGAACTGATTTCTCATCTGCAGCAGGATGGGAAGACTCTCCAGAGCAGCAATCCCTTATTCCACCTGTCGCAGCAACAACTGAAGCACACACAATCCCGGTCCAGTCAGCAACTGTAAAGCTTGGGATTTGACTGCCAGTTCATCATGTCGGACGGGGTGAAAGGTTGCACTGGAACAACACTTGAGGTGCAGATGAACTAGAAACGCATGACTGCATGTGGTCTCTTCTCAGTCAAACAGATACAATCAAACTCTTTTTTTCTTTTTTTTTTCCTCCACAGAAGGAAAGCAAACATAACAGGCTTGACACTCTCTGCAATCCCCATCAGTCAAAAGTAGGCTTGTCAGGATATTTCAGAATAAGAAGAAGAATGAACATGGCAGTTATATTGGATTTTTTAAATCCATTAATAGGTTGAAATTCTTCCCTGCACTGTGTACTTTAAGATACTGGGGGAATTCATGACTGCTGCAAAGCTGAATTCACGAGCAGATTTGTAATTTTTTCCTTAAACACTCTCTTAGTCTCAGAGGAGCCTCTTAAAAACACACAAACAAGCAAGCTTTGAGGGATGTTTAACAAATAAGAGCCACACACTAGCAGCAGCAGAAGGAGATGATTTCTGCTCAGTAACGTGCCCTGTTGATGATGACTGTACCGATGCTGCCGTGAAGGACACTGTCTGTCCTTGTTTCTTGGTCCTTTTTGTCTTAGTTTGAATGTAGCTGGTTAAAGAGAGCTGTCCATCACTGGTTTCAGTAGTGGAGGCTGACCCAAGCCTGCTGGGAACTGAACTGTAGTTAATTAGTGCACAAAGCCTGGGGGACAAAAGAAACTTCTGGGGGTGGAGGTGATGGGGGAGTTGCTTGGAAGTAGGGGTGTGTGTGGGTGAAGATTTCGGGCGTGGGCGGGGGGTCTTAAGTTTGCAGCACAGAGAGCCTTTTGGGGGGAAAACTTTGTATGTGTGTGTTCCTGTGCGGGCATGGGGGGGTCTGGGGTGCGCGGTGGGTTGGGGGGGGGGTGCTTAAGCAGTGGGAGTGGGGACACACAGACGGATGAATTAGCAGTGTGAAGGGGAGCCTTGTCCCTGAGCTGTGAGCTACTACCAGCCAGCACACACACAATCTCAGCTGGAGGGACAAAAGGCAGAGTGGGTCTGATGGAAAGGGACCTAAAAGGAGAGACTGTGGGACAGAGAGACTGCAAAAGGTCAAAGTATGGCATGAACTAATGAGGGCAGGCAGTCTGTCCAGACACTGCTTTGCACTGAAGACATCACTCTGATGGGTAGTAAACTGTATCGTCTTTCATAAACCTTCCCCACGGGAAACCTACTGTATGTTCCAGCAGTATCCCTGTGGGGCTCGGTGTGTCTGTGCTATGAGTATTGAGTTTTCAGTGGTATTACTGTAGGTCTGCCATAAGACTTTTATTGTGAAATTGATCAATTGGCTCTTACATTTTTTTGCATGGCTTCCATCAGCATGATTCAGTTAATTAGACAAAGTAAAATCTGTGGATTTGCTTTTTGTAAAACCACCATGTGTAACTTAAATTACAAATGATTATTATGCAGGATCAGCCTCAAAGGGCAGTCAGTAACCCGCGGGAGGCGCTGTCTATGAATTTTTATCAAAGCTCGTATTGATGTTCTCCGCCAGTGCGACCACAGTCCATTTAATGCCAGAATTGATCGGTACTCAGCGGCGGTGAGCTCCAGTCCAGGCCGGTGTTACCTGCTGCCAGGACGAACAAACACTGCTTCAGTCTGCTGGCCAACCAACCAGCCGCTTCCTCCTCCTCTCTCCTCGTCCTCCTCCCACCTACTCCCTCTCATCCACCGCGCCCCCCCGCCAGCTGCGTCAAACCAAACATAAACATCCAGGAGAAAGGCGGTAGTCTGGCTGTTTTGACTTCAAAATAAAAGCATAAAGTGTCTTTTGTGTGTGTGTGTGTGTGTGTGTGTGTGTGTGTGTGTGTGTGTGTGTGTGTGTGTGTGTGTGTGTGTGTGTGTGGTGTGGTGTGTGAAAATAAATAACACTTGATTACTAATAGAGCTCATCACCCTAGTTAATCAGTGATGTCAGACTTTTACTGGTGATGTAAAACAGCAGCTGTGACATCACTGGTAGGAATGAGGTCATCATCAGTCAGAAAGCAAAACAGATGCTGTTTTCTTGTAGGTGTGACTCACCTGGCCCTTTAATAAACGTTTTAACGGAAGCAACGTTTCTTATATGATAGCAAACCTTGTATTGTAGGCTATTCTAGTAGTTTAATTCTATCGAGAAAAACATGCCTTGTAGTTGGGTAAATTGGCTGTATTGAATCTAATAAAAAAACAAACAAAACACAAAAAACAATCAGTTAAAATAATGATTTATCATTATAAATCATATTAATTCACAACAAGAATTAATAAGAATGGTCATTATACTGTAGAAGCAAAACGGTCGTGTTTACAGGTTATCTACTTTCTAAGTAAAAATAAAACGAATAGATGGTTCGTATAGACAATATGCACAAAAACTACAACATAGTATAAGACTAGCCTACATACAATAAGAAGAAGAAGAAGAAGAAGGAGGAGAAGAAGAAGAAGAAGAAAAAAAAGAGAGAAGAAGAAGACGAAAAAAGAGAGAAGAAGAAGAAGAAGAAACAGAGAGAAGAAGAAGAAGAAACAGAGAAGAAGAAGAAGCAGCAGCAGCGTGCTATGAACTTGAAAATCTTGACCGGAAGCTTGAAGTTGATTGTGTCCGCTTTGACGCTGCCTGAGCTCCCAGCCCCCTCCGTGTCTCTGTCCCAGTCTTGCCATTCCGACGCACATCTCTCACAGAGGAGCAACAGCTACACGGAGTTGTTCAAAGTGGACTACACACCTCCCCTGCGGACAGAGGCCACTTCACGCCCGGGTTTTCATCCTGCGCTCGCGGAGGGCAGCAGCAGCCCAGAGATGCGCCCCTGGACAGAGGTTCGGTGTCGGTAAAGTCAGATAAAGAGAATGGGACTGAGGCAGGTCGCAGTGTAGAGCTCCTGTAGCAGGAATACCAGGACCTGATTGAATGCAAAATAAAGAAGCGCGCGGCTATTCTTTTTTTTTTTTTTTTTTTTTTTTTCTTTTGAGGATTTCGGTAGAATGGGGCGGTGAGAGCCCCTCTCACAACTGAAGACATGCGAATTGGGAGGGGAACAAAAAGCTCAGCTGCGGGGCTCTGTGTTTGAGTCTCCATCCATCCGAAGGGTCCAGTCTACACACCTTTATTCATGTTGCAAAAGCCTGTTTTATGACAATGGATTACTTGCTGTGGGTGTGCAGCCTCGTCGTCCCCGTGGTGCTGGCTGTGGAAGGTATGTCGTTTTGTGTTTTTATGACTACTTTTGTCTCCCGCAGATGAACAATGGACTGTTGTGGATGTATTAGAATTAGATGATAAAATCGCCTATTGTCCCCAAGAAAAATACCATTAGCAGAAGGAAAACCACATTTAGGGACAGAGAGGACACAGTGTTGGTTTTTTTTTTTACTGACAATTTAATCATGATGGGGTCAGCGCATCACGTCAGTTTAAATAGGCTTCCACATCAGTCATGCTGTTTCTATAGGAGGAATGAGATCTGTGAGCAACACTCCATTCATGTTTTGCCTAATTAAAGCCGTTAATAATAATCCGCTCTGTTAAATAGGCAACTGAGTATCAATTTGCTCTTTGATTGTAATCCATGTACACATGTATCAGCACGGCCCGCTCCCTCTGTGTGTGTGTGTGTGTGTGTGTGTGTGTGTGTGTGTGTGTGTGTGTGTGTGTGTGTGTGTGTGTGTGTGTGTGTGTGATGACATCCCAGTGTTTCCATTGCGGCTGAAGGACTGTCCCTGTTGCTATTGTCCCTGTTGTTGTCACACCCACAAGCTGAGTGAGGATGCCTACCTGCCCCCCCACCCCCCTTCTCCACCCCACCCCATGTTAGATTCACACCAAAGACAATCTGGAGAGAGAGGGGGTGGGGTGGGGGGGTTGGGGTGGTGGTGGGTCCCTCCTTGACTGTCACTGTAAAGTAGAAATACACTGACTCCTCATATGATGCATGTCAAAGCATTTAAACGGGCTGCTGAGTTCAGGCACCGATCAGTGCTGTGGACGCTTAAACACAGACCAGAGCAGATCAATCCCGGCCCCTGGAGCGCAACAGGGACACACATGTGAAATATATTAGATGACAAGTGTGAATTAAAGGTCAATGGCTTAACAAGTATGCACCAGTCCCCAAAGCTCTCTCCATGATCGAGGGAGTGTTGCTCCAGGGAGAAGCCCACCCTCGCCCAGCGCTGCTCCCCACCCAGCGATTCCTCTCTGAGCTGTAGCTACATTTCTCTGCCTTGCCTCCTTCTTTTCCCTCCCTTGTCCAATCTGCCTCTCCTGGACCGTGGCCAGCCTGATCCCTCATCAATTTTGGTGTCAGCAAGTAAATCAATGCAGCGGCAGCAGCACTCCAAGTCCCAGTGGGCTCTCACGGCGAGATGATCAGTCCCGTTTCCCCAACCTCGCCACTAACTGTTACTCAAAGCTCAGGGGTTAACTAATGTTTGTCCTCTGAGAATAAACATGAAGGGCAGATGATCGGATGGGTTTAAATGAGGGGGAAAAGGGAGGCCTTTTTTTTTTTCAGCCAGTTACATGTCGTTTTTTCGCTGCTTGCTCAGTGGATTTCACCACATGGCTTGAATCTGAAATTTGTTTTTTCAGACTGGCAAGTGTTTGCGCATGGATGATGCAAGCTGGACTGCAACTTGAAGTGTGTGCTTATTTACAAAAGCTACAGTGATGACTTATCTCCAGTTCGCACCAACACACTGCAGTAAAAGCCTCAGCAATTGTGACATTTTTATGCTGTATTAATCCCATTTACAGTCAAGCGTTTACTGTACTCTTATTTTAAAAGCTCATAAAGTAGATGGATGACCACTCAGAGAGCATTTTGAAAAATAGTCTGCATGATGTTTATGTGTGAATGGAAGAAAAACACAAAGCATCGACTTTTGAGATGATTTTCACATTAATAGAGAGCTTCATTTACATTTTTTCCTGCTGTCTATACATTAGAACATAAACAAGAATAATGATTCGTTGACCTGTAAAAGCAGATGCAAGCCGGCCTGAAGAGAGATTGAATTAGGTCAGCTTGACTTGTTCAAAAACTGCTCATCAGTCGTCAAACTGAGCATCACATTCGACTGTTCTACGGAGAGAAACATGCACTCAAATACAAATGAACCCTTGCTTTGAATGAGCTCAGAGTTTTTTTTAAGACAAAACCCCAGGTTCTTTTTACACATATTTATAGCCACACATTTGATCACGCTCGGATCACTGATGATGATGAGGATGTTTGGGTGTTAATATTTCATATGTTTGCTTGTTGGCAGCGAGTGTCAGTGTAGTACAAGGCGAGGCCTCCCTTTCATGATGCACCCGCTCTCACAAAGTGAATAAAACATTAGCATGTGTGAGCTCCCAAAGCGCACTGAGAATGCAGAGTTGTGTGGCATTTTGGCTCCAGCGGGCGATCAAAAAAAAAAAAAAAAACAGTAAATGCCACGGGTGGTGATGCTCTAAAGTTCCCACTGCAGCATTGTTTTCTTACCCCAGGGGCAGAATGACTCCACCGCTGCTGTAGTTTTATGAGAGAGGGGGGAGATTTCTGGATTTGAGTTATAGGAGCGAGGCAATCTCAGAGGCATTGTAAATTTAACGGGAAAGCGAGAGAACTGTGGAACAAATGGGATCTTTTTCAATCTTAACCGGTTTCTGAGATTTAGTGAGTTGACGATATCACACTTTGGTGGAGAGAGTCGTAGTCGAACGAAAACCTTTTTTTAATACTGAAATTTTAGTGTTCTTAAAGGCAACATGGGTCTGGACTCAGATGTTAAGCTTGAAGATACACAGTCATTCCCTCCCGCTGGCTAATCTAGTTTTTGTAAAAACACTATGTTTCTTTAAAATATTTTTAGAGAAATTCTCCTTCTCTTGCTCCACATGGAGGTCAAAGGTCAGGATGCAGGCTGGCACCTCTAGAGCCGCTGGGGATTCGGTATCTTGCTCAAGAATGCATCTGCAGGGTGAAATCCTGCAACCATGGGGGCTTGAACCCAGCTTCTACAGATGTAGGATGGTCCTCCCGCTGCCCCTGTATGTGCATTGTGTGAGGTGAAGCCTGTTTAAAGGAGCATCAGCTCAAAACCTGTGGTTAGCTGAGGCTGAGTGATTCTGTGTTGCCTCTGGGCACCGGGAGAGGTGAGGGACGGGGCGACGAACCAGATCAGACACCCAAGGGATGGGCTGGATCCATGGATCACCAGCAGCAAGTATGCCAGGAGTGTTCAGTCAGCTGTGTGCCACCGAGGGTAGAGTGTAGCCAAGCAAAGACAACAGCCGCTGATTTCCCTGATTAGTTCCTCCTCTCTGGCTCAAGTTGTGCTAATCAGTAAAACAACCTTGTTCACAGACGTATATTTGGGTTCGACAACCGAGGTTATTAACTGCTGTCACTCATGTCCTTATGCACACAAATGTAAAACGGAGATTGCTTTTATAAATGACTATCAGGACTTGCTTTTGTATTCAAAGCTCTGTCAGTTAATGCAGTTTTTTGGTGCATAAATAGCACTTATTAAATAAAATGCAGAAGTAAATGTAATTTCCATTGTTAACAAAGATGGAGGCAGCCACTTATTTTTTCCTTTTTAAATTAAACTACTTTATGCAGCTGTTAATTCCTGCCCACTTTTTCCTTTCTTAAAATACTGTTATCTGCACATAAAATATTTCTGTTTAAGGCTAAAAATCACATGCTTAGTTAATGTAGAATTCCTGTTGCTCCCCATTAAGAAATGATAGAGTGACTATGAGTTTAAATGTGATGAGTTAATGCTTAATGGATCATCACTTAATGATTGTTAATTCAAATACTTAATGCACTAATATGCCACTAAATTAGCTGAGATGAAATTACATTAAAAAGTACATTTCATGAATTTGATCAGCTTGAAATCTTAAGTGTAGTTGCTCTAACGCGAATACGAAACTGGTAGTTATATGCAGACATGTTGCTGCATGACCCAACAGTCATCCATGGTAGTTGATGATCTGTCAAGCATTAGCTAACCACACAACCTCAGAGGGACACTTTAATGGTGAAAATCCTGCATTAATTTATGCGTTAAATCACCATGAATGATGCTGCAGCTGTGCATAACTTAAAGGAAAAGTTAAACATTATATTTGCTTTCTTGCCAGAAGTTAGATGACAAGATCAACACCACTCTGATGTCTGTCGTCTAAATATAGAGCTGGAGCCAGTTAGCTTGGCGTAACATAAAGGCTGGAAACAGGGGGGAAGCAGCTAGCCTTCCTCCGTCTGAAAGGAACAAAATGCTGCTCCCAGCACTTCTACATATAGGCTAACTTATTAACACTTCTTATTTAGTTTAATTTGTACAAAAATCTAAATCTAAACACGTCAAGCAGCCACTTTAGAGGTGGGTAAATGCTGGACTATTTCATTGGTCAGGACCCGTTGCTAAGTAGATCTGCCTGCTAAATATGAAGCTACAGCCATCAGCCAGCTAACGTAGCTTAGCATACAGACGGGAAACATGCAGAAAAAGCTAGCATGGCTCTGTCCAAAGGAAAGAAAATACCATCACCTGTAAAGGTCATTTATTAATGTCAGATCTTGTTTGTTTAATTTGTACAAAAACTGAAGTATAAAACTAACAAATTGCCATTTTATGTGTTTTTCCATTTTGGATTTTGTATGGATTAAAATGAGATATACCATTTTAATTAGTGATTGTTAGAGTTGCTTGGAGGCAGATTTTGTTCTCTTCAGACATAGACAGGCTAGCTGTTTCCCCCTCTTTCTAGTTTTTACCATATAAGCTCAGGACAAGAGGGTGAATAAGTCCCACAATGTCAAAGTATGTGCTATTATAAAGAGTTATGAAATTTTGGATCAGCCTCTGACCATGATGGACCATGGTCAGCCAAACCTGCCATTATTTTGAAGGGGAACATTGCATATGTAGTTTATCATTGCACATCAAATACCGCTTGTCAACTCCTGCTCCCATTTACACAGACAGTCAAGCTAATTTGCACAGGGACTAAGAACAAAAGGAAGTCTTACTGCTTGCTTTTGGTCTGATCTATAAATGCAGTGCGAATGTGACCACATGAAGCACTCAAAAGACCATTTAGTTCATATATGATCGCTGCCTTTTTACTGTCTTTGGTTGGCTTCTCTTGCCTCTCCATGGCACACAGTAGAAAACCACAGACGTAATCTATCCTGTTGGATACAGATCACTATTCATTATCTCTCATCCTCTGAAAAGAAGAAAAGCCATTGTGGTTTCTCTAATGAACACAGAGCACAGACTGTAAACACAGCACATAACTCTAGCTCAGCAGCTACAGATGGACCAGTGATCTACTCACTCAATCAAACAACTTTTATTATTGACACACTATAGCCAAGGACACACTTTTCCTGTAACTGCACTGTTTTCAGTCTTTAAAGCAAAACACCAACCATCAGCATTGTGGGACCAGAACAAAGCCATGTGTCTTGGAAAGAGTGCTACTGCTGCTCTACACAGGGCATGCTATTTGTTTACCCTCTCACACCGTCCTTTAGCGCCGTTATCAACGATGTGTGAGCAAATGGTGCACAGCAGGCGTTGTGTCATTGAGTCTCCATGAAGAAAGTGTAATTGTTTCGGTAATTATGTGCTAACAACAACGGAGCAAGGAGAGCCAAACGCGTCCGCAGCTGTATATTGAAATCCCAGCGAGGAGTCGCTTCTTCTTCTGAGGTGCAGTGAGCTCGCTGGACCACCAGTCAGGTGACAGCTGATTGACAGCCTGACACAACAATGCTCATTGATCCTGCTGTTTATTCTCAGCCTCTCCTCTGATTGTCTGCCCCGCTCTCACCTCCCTGCAAAGTCATAAAAAAAAGAAAGCTAGGCGAAGGAAACATTGCTCAGATCACCTGTTAACTCAGATTTGACAATGCTCAGTCAAAAGGCGTCACATTTCTGGCGCTGCCGGGTGTTTTTTGGGTGAAAGCCTGCCCCAAAATGTGTAATATTAAATTTCCTTGTGCTTATATGACCTGTCTGAACTGGTGCTTGCTAATGGAATATTTCCCACTGAAGGCATTTTTGGAAGAGGCTTTGTTCTTAGTTCCACAAATGAATATTGAAAGAAGTGCACTTGCGAGTGCCAGGCACACACACCACACACACACACACACACACCACACACACACACACGCACACACACACACACACACACACACACACACACACACACACACACACAGAAAGCCTTAATTAGGCAGCATCACAAGTATGCCATGATTGTCAGTGCTTTCAAAAACTGAGTGCAAGTGGGTGGAGGTTATGAAAGAGAAAGAGAGGAAGTCTTACCTGCATCCTTTGTTGAGCAGAGAGAACTTGTGTGTGGTCTTAAATGCTGTGCAATGATTTGGTTTTTCTTCCTCACACCATTTAATTCAGTTTTGTCAACCTTCCTCCTACTCTTAATTTGCAGAAACCCTTATGGACAGTCGGTGGGCAACCACAGAGCTGGCTTGGACCACGTTCCCAGAGAGTGGGGTGAGTTAGTGTGTGTGCATGTGTTTAGCTTGTTTTGTGTTCCTGTTTTTTTCTTCTTTTAACAACATTTGTTCCATTTGCTTGTTAATAGAGCCCAGTCTGCCTTGAACAGCACACCTCCTACTGTTTTATATCTTTGTTTTTGCAGTGTATGTTTGCTTTCTTGGATACTAAAAAGCAAATGAGAACCACAGCGTGTGACATTGTGTGGAGATTTTTTGTATTTAGAGAAAGTAAATGTAAATGTAAAAGATTCGAAAAGCTGCATAGAATATGTGCATATTGCTCTTTAAACAAAAAGATGCACAGATACACAAAGTAAATCCCCACAGTGTGTCAGGACTATAAGGTAGGCTCTACCTTGCATGTCTCCCCAGGATAGAGAGCCTGATAATTGAAAGCATGTGTCTGTGTCTTTTATAATATGGGCCCAAGAGCGCATTACAGGCAGAAATTAAGGTTTTCAGTTGATACCCCCTATAGGAACGGTGAGAAAATAAAACAACATGAATTTGACCCCAGGGCTAACAGCCTGACAGACCTCCCCCACTCCCGGCCAGTGTAATTTGTCTTCGCTACGTGAGCGCAAAGTCAGTCAATGGAAATGGTGGGTTTCCATGGAAACGATGGTCGGCAGCCCCGGCTCCTTCCTTTTCCCTACAAGGGCCGGCTCTGAATGTCCTAGCATCCATGAAGTCATATGTCACGACTGGCGAGGCAGCCCCTCTCCTCAAGCCTGACAAGCCCATACGTTTGGGGGCCAGCAATTATCATATTTGTCAGGTAGTGCATCAACGTGTTGCTGGTGATTTACGACGTCTAATGCTGACTCTTGGGCTCATCGTTTGGGAATAAATTGCACAGGAGCTCAGAGACGTGAAATGAGTTATGCATTATTTTCTTCCAGTTGAAATAATCAATTTCTGGGAAGCTCATTTGTTATGGAAACGAAGCATTCAGTCCAAGGGGGAATTAGGAAAAAAAATCAAGATTGACTTTTTCGCAAGGTTATTTCCTAATGGACTAAATTTATTGACCAATGAAGCCATTTATCATAGACTGTAATGTTAGTTACCAGATACGAAGACCAGTGTTACCAACAGATAAAACAATGGGTCCGATTTTTAATGTTGACTCACAGACAGGAATCATGTCCACGTCATGTTAGTCTTTAAAAAGCTATTGTCAAAACCACATGATGTAGAAATATATTAGTCACAACAACTGCAAATGCCACCTTCAGGCTACATGTGTAGGCATTGGACAATATATATATATATATATAACAAATTCTGCATAACCTGAAGTGGTCAGGAGTGCTGCCACGGTGCAATCACACTGGCAGCATTGCATTTAGATGGCCATTTTAATAAATAACTCACTGTTTGCATCATAGATCTATGGGGGATGTTTCCATTTAAAACGTACAGTTTGATACTCTCATCTCTCTCAGCACAAATAAGAAATTCATATGTTATAGAAACTAAATCTCCTCTTGAGGCTGCTGTGATTGCACTGCAGCAGTTGTACTGTAGATGTGAGCGCCGTGGTTCGTTTCATAGCTACTGTAACAAACCGCAGACTTTGGTAAAGTCCTCACCGAAGTGCACACACGTGACCAGCATCAGAAGTGTTCGTCAAACAGGCGTAATGTGTGAAATGTGTTTTAATGGGAAAATGTTTTCTATTAATAGTCTGTAATGATTGGAATTTTCTGAATGATTCATGCAATTAGAAGCATTTTAGCTGCAAATTATTCCTCGCAGGGCACGAGTACACAAGACACTGTGGGAATGTGTTGCCGTGTGCATGTGCTGCATTTTGATATTCTGTTTGCATCAGACGTCACTTCTCTGTTTTCAGTGTCCTCTATGCTTGAATGGTTTGCATTAGGACGCACTGCATTTAACATTACTCAATACAAATTAACAACACATTGGATAAGTGAGTTTATGCTGTAGCTCAGTAGCTTTTGGATGACAAATAGAATTGTTGTTGCATTAGGAAAAAGCATTAAATAATTCAGTTTTAAATCAGTTCAATTTTGTCTCACTTATTCTTAAACCTACTCTATTCTTCTGTCCATTTTGTCTTAATCAGTGGTCGATCCCTGCTGCCGTCTCTTCCTTTGTCACAGTGTCTCTGTTGTTTCCACAGTGGGAGGAGGTGAGCGGCTACGATGACTCCATGAGCCCAATCAGAACCTACCAGGTGTGTAATGTCAGACAGCCCAACCAGAACAACTGGCTGAGGACGGACTTTATCCCCCGGAAGGGAGTGTTGCGCGTGTACGTGGAGCTCAAGTTCTCTGTCCGTGACTGCGCCAGCATCCCCAACATCCCCGGCTCCTGCAAAGAGACCTTTAATCTGTTTTACTATGAGTCAGAGGGGGACACAGCCACAGACACCAGCCCTTTGTGGAGGGAGAACCCCTATGTGAAGGTGGATACTATTGCCCCGGATGAGAGTTTCTCTCTGCTGGAGGCAGGCAGGATCAACACCAAAGTGCGCAGCTTTGGCCCCCTCTCCAAGGCCGGCTTCTACCTGGCGTTCCAGGACCTGGGCGCCTGCATGTCTCTCATCTCAGTCAGGGTTTTCTTCAAGAAGTGCTCCACCACCATCGCTAATTTCGCCGTCTTCCCTGAGACTGCCACTGGGGCAGAAGCCACTTCCTTAGTGATCGCTCCGGGGGCCTGTGTGACCAATGCCATGGAGGTGTCCGTCCCTCTGAAGCTGTACTGCAACGGGGACGGCGAGTGGATGGTTCCTGTGGGTTCCTGCACCTGCGTCGCTGGCTTTGAACCTTCTGCAGACAGCACTCAGTGCCAGGGTATGTGTATTTAACAGACATTTGGACTTTTATTTAACCAAACCTTCTTTATATGCTCAGTGCAAGTCACCTCAGTCTGTGCCCTCTTCTCTGCATTTATTGTGTGGCTCCTGAAAGGGGGTGAAGGAGGGTGGAGGAGAGTATGAATTAATGAGGTGTTGCAGAGAGGAGCAGCATACAAATATTGTGAGAGCAGGACAGGGGGAAGAGAAAGATAGCGGGAAGGCACAAAATAGAAAGAGCCAATAGATTTGTGTGAGGAAAATGCAGATAATAGAAGAGAAAGGCGTTGGATGTCCAGAGAAGAGAGATATTAAGAGAGATAGTGTGAGTTAAGAGGTGTGAATTGCCAAAGATAGGACAGGAACAGCAGCCAAAGGAGGAGAATGAAAAGGGAGGGCGGAGGGGGGTTACAGGAAGTCAAAGACAGACAAGTGAAGCCTCCTCTCACCTGGGCGTGAGAAATAGTGTCTAACATGCGCTAGAGAGCTCATTCGTTGCCATTTGGCGGCTCAAGGTTAAAAGCTTGCCGCCAATGCCTGATAAAAAACTCTCTAGGGCTTCAGCCAGCGGTTGCGATGAGGAAGTGTAATTTCCTCTGCGGCCTCCCGTTAGTTAATCTACAGGCGGCCACGCTCATTAACACCATTCAGACCAACGTGAGCCAACACTGCCACGCTAACATTAATCACTCAGACATTTCATTTCTTACCTCAGTCTGGCCGCTTGCTCGCTCGCTTGCTCACTCGCTTTCTCACTTGCTCGCAGCCAAACACCGCATGAGATAGAGAGAAGGCGAAGAAGAAGAGGAAGAAAGGAGAGGAGAGACAATAGAGGGGGAAAGGAAAACATTAGTGTATCAAAAACAGGAAAATCATTGTGCCCTCCAAAGAGGTTAATGGATTGAAGCAAGACGGTGGCGTGATTCAACACCCCCTTGAAAAGACGCAAGGAAAACAAACAAATAAAAGAAAATAATGATGCACTGTGTAATAGGAGAAAAATAAATCAGATCAGAGTGTGTAGAGCCTAAAGGTCTCGGTGAATTATGAGAGGAGAGAAAAAAAAAATAAAAAGTACATTTTCATCTCATCTTCTTTGGCTTTTTATTGCTTGGTTTTAGAGCTACAGTGTGGGGCCATTAGCTGTGCTGATTTTCCTAAAAGTGCCATTGTTGGGAATTAGGGTGGAACTTGAGTTCAAACTGAAAGACCACTTAGCCTAACTAGTTAATCACACTCTCTCTCTCACTGGCTGGCTTTTATGAGCCCTCACGCTGACAGGACAGATGTTTGCCAGAGACCCCACTTTTACACCACCAGTCAGGAATGTGGGAAACAGTAAAACGTGGGGCTCTGGAGGCTGATATATCCAGACCTTTTGCTGCTAATCCCCTTTATCTGAATCCTCCTTTAGTCTAGGCTTATGCTGGTTTATCCTTAAGACTCGATATCAGCCAACCTTCAGCGTGACACTTTGGAATTCAAATTAAAGGCTTGGACACATCATCTTTGTATATTTTTCTAATAACTCTCCTCAGCTAATTTACGTCGAGTCTGATGTCCCTTCATTTGCATTGATTTATGAGCTTATTATGGAGCTGTTCTGCATGCATGTGGAGGACTTGTTTGTATTCAGTGGTGTGGTTTGGAGAGCTGAGGACTGAACAGACATTGATTGATGGGTTTAGGGTGTATCCCTTTTCTAAGAAGCATTCTCCGTCCCTGTTTGTCTGACAACAGCAATCTCCTGTCAGTAGTCTATCTTCATCTTTATCCTCCTTTTCCTCTTCTTCAACATGAAACTTTGCTGTCATCCCGACTCTTTTTGGGGAGATTAATGTCACCTGGTGAAGAGAGTCAGAACGAAAGAGCAGATGCAAATGTACAGATAAGACCTCATGCTTATGTGTACACCACTCCTCACATACGTATCAGCATTTTCTCCATAAATATTGAGCTTTGCAGGTACTTCACAGGCACCGCTTTTCTTCTGTGACAGATGTGACACCCGCTTGTCTTATAGATAAGTGACAGCAAAGAGTCTTTTTTTTTTTTTTTTTTCTTTCTCATTGTCCTCTGTATTTTCTCTCTCGCCCATTCAGCTTGCATCCCCGGAACCTTCAAATCCAAATTCGGGGAGGGATCCTGCGCTCCCTGCCCGTCCAACAGTCGCACCAGTGCACGAGGAACCAATATTTGTTCCTGCCAGAATGGCTTCTACCGTGCTGACAGCGACCCTCCTGACTCTGCCTGCACCAGTAAGTCATCCTCCGCTGCACTGACCAAAAACAAAAAGAAAAAGAAAGTCGGAGAAGGACTTGAGTGAGGAGTCAGGTTGTATGTTTAGTCTAAAATTAAAATGAAATCATCAGCATACTGTATATCTTTGGTCTTTATTTGAACTCAAGAATGTCATTCCCCAGCAGAAGAACTTATCATTACAGTTCTTATTATTTCATTTTCTGCCGTCATGAGGCCCTCTACACTGGGGTTCAATTGAGTGTGAATTTTGACTGTGATGGTACTGTGATGATTTGATTATTTTACAATTAATTTACACTTCACAGTAACATTTATTGTAATATCTGTTTGAACAGGCGCTAAAATAGTTTGTAGCAGCTCTGTGGTTCCAGTGTACACACAGGCAGGTAACCACTTGGGATGCAAACTGTTGCTTTTTGCCCAAAAAGTACCTTTTTAGTTGAAGAATAACTTTTATTTTCTTAGACAAAAAGAGAAGAGAATTCAAATTTTCTGTTCAGCTTTATGAGAAATGACAAATCTGCAGCTGCCTGTCAACAGTTCACCTGGAAAATGTGCGTTTGGTGGTAACTGGTCTGGTCTGGTGCTGACTGCAGCGTCCATGCTCCTGCATGCACAGGCCTCTGAGAGGAGTCCAGCAGTCGCGCTGATAGAGAGGGACATGTGCTGCCTTGACCGTGTAAAATCGCCCCCCAGGGGGCTTTCGCCACGTTAAGTGACACACATGGCCCACAACTGTCTTCCCCAGATCCTCGTCACAGGAACACTGTGAACTCTGACATTGACCAGTGCACACAGACAGGCGGACAGGGACACCGCAGACTAAACACACACACACACACACACACACACACACACACACACACCAAAAAACAGGCCTGACAGTTCTGTCCCTGCGGTCTGTCAGAGCTTGTGCCAGGCAGCCTGCGCTTTGTGTTGGTGGTGGTGTGTTGCACAAGAGAGGCTCGGCCAGTCAATGGCCGGCAGCTTGGACTCAGCGTGTGTTTAAGATGGGTGTCCAATTAGAAGAGCCTCCACTCTGAACTGTGTCTGCCTAATTAGAAAGGACAGGGTGAGTGAAATGCGGTTCACGGCGAGCCGGCTGAGGAGATGTGGACAGGACGTTTCGGCTGATGGCCCTGATGCCCCCCCTTGTCTCTGCTTTGAGACAGGTTAGACTTTCTCTGGCTGGAAGCTTAGAGGGAGAGCCCCTCTCTCTTCTCTGGCTGTAATAGGATGAAAAGCACATTCGCTGAACCAATCTTTGTTGCCTCCCTCTGTGGTTATCATACTTTATCCAGGTTTCAAATACTCTTCACTCAAAACGCAGCACCGCTTATTGAAACGAGTTGGCCTTGGGTTATACTGATACTAGAACATGAATTTCTATCATGAGTGGATTAACCAAGTTCCACAAGCACCAAGAAGGGTTATGCATAGAAATGGACATGGGCTACAACTGTAGTGCTGCACAGGACTGTGTATTTCTTTAAACAACATTACTTAGTGATGAATGGTGGTGTTGTGCTTGTGCATGACAAGATGTGCTTATCCTCCTGTTTCTGAATTTGTTGATTTATTTATTTGCACCAGGAAGGATTTTTCCCTGTTGTTATGTTTTTACGTGTTTCCATGCCCTTTGCTCAATACTGAGGATTTGTTTGGGGCATGTAAAGCAATCTAACACATGTATTTGTGCAAAAGGATTTTATAAAAAGAATAGGATTACATTCTCTACCCTCTGAACGTGTAATTCTACCTCTTGTTGCCTTCTTACAAAACATTTCTCTCACCATTGAGGGAGGATAATGTAAGCACTGCATAGGGAACATAACTAGCGCCTCAGTTGTGTGTTTTTCTAGTCTGCCTGCCCACCTTCTTAAACACCTACATGTGTCTGTGCGTCTGTGCAGCTATCCCCTCAGCGCCGCGCAATGTTATATCCAGCGTGAACGAGACCTCGCTGTCCTTGGAGTGGGAGGAGCCCGAGGACACAGGCGGGAGGAGCGACCTGGTCTATAACGTGGTGTGTAAGAAATGCCTGAGAGACCGGAGCCCCTGCACGCGCTGCGACGACAACGTGGACATCGCCCCTCGCAGGTTGGGGCTGAGGCAGAGGAAGGTGGTGGTGAGGAACCTGCAGGCTCACACGCGCTACAGCTTCGAGGTGCAGGCTGTCAACGGGGTTTCTGGGAAAAACCCCACCTCACCCAGCTACTCCACAGTCAACATCACCACCAACCAAGCCGGTTAGTAGAAGAGGATCTGTCAATAACAGTGAATGTGTTTCCAAACCAAGTTAATTCATAGAGGCCACTCCAATCAATACCGTTTAACATCACGATGAAACAGGCAGGTTAGTGGATCCTACGTTCAGTCAATGTCAGTGAATGTCTTAATGAGCTCTCATTGTCCAGAGCAGTATTAACATCAACAGTAAACATTGTTGAACAAGCTCAGAGAGAGCGGCAGCTGGGAAAACTCTCAGCTGGAGCGCCGCTTTACTGAGCGAGTTACAAGTAAGGTGGATAAAAACTTAGAGTATTCAGTATCTCCACTGTCAGCCAGGAGTCTCGCGTTATATCACTGACAATGTCACCTTTCAACATCTCCACTTAATATTTGCAGCATCATCATCAACCAAACTGCTCAGCACCTCTCACAGTCTGTAATTACTCTCCCAGTTAACCTGCACTTAATCCACCTTACTGCAGTTTATGGACCCGGGACAATGACTGTCAGTTGAGTCACTTTCAGGCCTCACAAATCAATAAACTGCAGAACAGTGAAGGTGAAACATTGTGCCGCTTTTCTTAAACCGTTCTGGTTGAAGTATTTTGAATAATAATTATCTTACTGTGATGGTTTGAGACTTCAAAAGAGAAAATCTTGGCAACTTCAGAGCTTTACAGCAATGAACCCCCCCCCACACACACACACACACACACCACGACTCGCAGATGTAGTAAGTTTCCAGTGCCAGCCTAACATAAAGCTGTCCTCTGTGGTGTCCACCCACAGCGCCTTCAGCAGTGCCCACCGTCCATCTGATGCGCTCCACCTCAGACACTCTCAGCCTGTCGTGGCTGCCGCCCGAGAAACCAAACGGGGTCATCCTCGACTATGAGATTAAATACCATGAGAGGGTAAGCTCTGACTTTTTATCTGTTGCCTTTTTCAGCATTTTTATGGATGCTCAAAAATGTAATATTGAAATATGATGTATGTATGTGTGTGTGTGTGTGTGTGTGTGTGTGTGTGTGTGTGGGGGTTGGTAGAGTCTAGAAATGTCTATTGTTGTATGAGTATGGGGCAGCAACTGGTGAAGTAATGCATCATTGTTATTGCTCAAACTTCCTAGTAAAGTCCTGCTGATCTAATACGGACGTTTTATAAACTTTGATGGTAAAATTCCCGACCTCAGACTGAAAACAGCACTGCTATGTAAGGGTCGGTGTTTGTGCGGATGTTGCTTCAGGTACCAGAGAAACAATGTCAGTTTTAGTAATAGGCCCATTTGTTTGGGGGCTTAACGGATCAGGAAGGATTTCTCATCAGTGGAAAGTTAAAGAAGCAACATCATGTCGTTTAAACAATAATTCTGAAGCGACTGGTAGATTACACTGTTCACATACACGCAGTATTTCAGGTGCATTTGCCTGTATTTCATTAGCTCAGCTTTGCTGGATGACTTCACATTGAACTGTGACTAAACTTGATCCAGGTTCAACTCTGTCGCTGGACGACCCCGGATTTTTGAAAGTAATGAAGTGCAGATGTTCAGTACACGTATGAACAAATCGTTATCGAAAACCTTTGACACAAACCCCCAACCGGAGCTCCAGTTGACTGAAAGAACCATTCAGCTCAACGGGGATAGGCGTAATGTTATTTCTATATTTAAAGTTTCTTAAAGAAACTGAACTGAACTTATTACTGAACAGTGATGCAGTTGATTAGCTCAGACAAAAACTTAAACTGAATAGTCAGTTTCTACACATCTTTGAACTGAACGGACTGAAATTATTCTGATTTGCAAGGTGATTAATAATTGCCACTTCTACAGTGGGATTGCAGTTTTTCATTCAGTGCTAATGTTGGTCTTCAAACGTAGACTGTAAGGTTTCTTAAACACTCAGCACTTTGGCTAAATGTGACACAGGATAAGCGTAAATGCTCAAACATACCATAACAGAAGCACAATCTGAGAAGAATCATAAAGTCAGAAAACTGAATCAGCAATGTTGATTAGCCTTATCTGTCTTAAGTTAGCATTAGCAACATTAGCTACTGGCTGTACCAGACAGAGAAAAGCCATGGAAGCAAAACCTGTGTTTTCAAAAGCTAACTTATAGTTTAGCTAACTCACAGTGACCACAAGTGACAATTACAGGATAAACGTAACTGAGAAAATGTACTGTAGCTGTAGCGCAAGAAGAAAATAGTCAAAATTAACTTTTGGTTGCAGGGCAATTAAGTAAGATTCGGCTAGCATTAGCCACCACAAGCTACCACTCACACCTCACTAAGAAAAGATGTAGCAGCCAATCCATTAAGTTTATTGAAATGAACCATGGTGCATTTTATCATGAATTAAACTTTTAATTTGTTGGAGGAAGATTGTGTTATTTGATATATTTAATTTGACTGCGTTATATTATATAAGAGGGATTCTTCACCCACAAGCCATCTGAAAATGATAATGAAACACTTGCTGCTTTAACAGTCCTTTTTTTTGTACTTCAGGGCCAGGCGATGTCGCACACCGTAACAGCCCAGCACAGCTCAGCTAAGGTGGAGGGTCTGAGGGCTGCAACGCCCTATGTGGTGCAGGTCAGAGCTCGCACTGTTGCCGGATACGGACGCTACAGCAACCCCATGGACTTCAGCACCAGCCTACACAGTACGGACAACCTCTCCCCTGCTTTACAGTCTGTTCTTGATGATCCGCTGCTACAATTTTCTTAATGAGGGCTCCAGCTTAATAGTTTTTATGGCCACCTTAATTGGTAGCCATTACACATGCAGAACAGGCCACCCTTTAATCTCTGAAGTAGTGTTTCTGCTGTTATCTACTCATTTGTGTCTGTATGTGTGTTATTTGGTCCAGGTGACCCTCAGAAGTCGGTGCAGGACCAGCTGCCTCTCATCATCGGCTCGGCCTCTGCAGGTCTGGTGGTCATTGTTGCCTTGGTGGTTATCGCTGTTGTCTGCCTTAAGTAAGTGTTTGATTTTTATTACTGACAGCTTGAACTACATGTTTCCTTTGGTTAGTTAGGCTCTTAACAAAGAGGCTCATTAAATTTTAACATGCTTTCAAAGTGTGTATACTCACTCTTTAGCTTCAAAAAGGAGGTAAAAAACCAGAGCTGCCCTGTGAGTTTCTTCTGTGGCAGTCTGCAGTTTCATCTGTTGTCGAGTTAGATATTAGTTTTGCAATACCTGGAAAGGGTCAAGGCTGATTATGTGAATGTGACTTTGTTTATGTGCTACTTGTTTACAGGAAGCAGCGCAGCGGCTCAGAGCTGGAATACACCGAGAAACTGCAGCAATACAGTAAGCGTGTCCTCTGTGGCCCTTTGGTCATGCCTGTACAGTTAACCAACTGATTCAATCAATTATCCAATCACCTGATTCAGGCAGAAAACCATTCCACTGTTTGCTCAGAGCAAGTCCAGACCAGATAGATCAGCTGAGTTGAAAAATAAAGTAGAGACATGTAGAAGACGGCTCCTAGGTTTGCCTTTTGACCTAAAAGGTATTTTCCTTTAAATAAGTCAGTATTATCATATTTGAATACAGTTTTAAGAATTTAATATAATGATATCAAAGTATCATTTCCAAAATTTAGGTTTTCCATTAATAATTGCAAGCAAAACATTTCTGGGTGTGTCACTGTGGCCTACAGGCTAAGACAAACTGCAACATTCCTGGTCATTCCTTGCTGCATGTGACCCAACCTCCGCCTCTCTTCATATTCCTTCATGTCTCATGTATCGCATTAGAACAGACTTGATTATATGTCAATTTAAACACATACTGTAGCTATATTGTGATATATATATATATATATATATAGTTGTTGAGATATCTCAGTCTGGAACGGGAGACAGACAGACTAGCCACTAAGCTAATGTGGCAATATCATGTGTCATATCACCCAGCCTTACACAGATGCTTCTACCTTTTAACAGATATATTTATAACATGCATTGTGGATGCTGACTTCTCTTTGGCTTTTCCCCTCTCAGTTTCTCCAGGGGTCAAAGTGTACATTGACCCTTTCACCTACGAGGACCCCAACGACGCCGTCCACGAGTTTGCCAAAGAGATAGACATCTCCTGTGTGAAAATAGAAGAAGTCATCGGTGCAGGTAAACAACGTTGTTGTTTTTGTCCAAGAGGATGGAGAATGAATCAGGTTTATAAATCATTTATTTGAACAGGCGTGTGCCATCAAGCCCCGAGGACTGTTCTGTAAGAGAGTCCTCTCTGGGAGAAAAGGGTTAGGATACAGAGTGCACATGAGAGCTGTGGGTGGGAAGGATTCAAGTGAAAATCTTTTCTGTAGCTCTTCCCCCTCTAGTCTGTTTTTTTTTTTTTTCTTTTTCTCTCCAGCGGCATGTTGTATCCTAACTTCACCTCAAATGACAGTCTGCTCCTGCTCGTTCAACCTTCCTCCCTCCTTGTCTTTTCTTTCTTTCCTTCTCTTTCTCTCTCCCTTGTAAATATTCGTACTCAGGCACCACATGCAAAACCCCCAGGTTCCTCACCCGTCCTCTGTCTCCCTCCACCGCTCCCAGGTTGCACACTCGATCGATACCAGTCACTCCCTCTCTCCCCAACATCTCTGACCTCTGACCTTCCGTCTTCTCCTCTTCTCTTTTCTAATCCTCTCCCAAAGTTGACGCCGACCCTCAACTCTTTCAAATCAGCTCCTTCACTCCCGAGTCCAGCCAGTAACGCTCCCTTTCCCTGCACTTTCCCCCAACTTCCTCTTTCCCTCCACCCCTCCTCTTCTTTCCTCTGCTCACTCAATCCCTCTCCCCCATCACCCTCACCCCCTCCCCCCCACACCCCACACCTTGTTCTCTCACTCCAGGTGAATTCGGCGAAGTGTGTCGCGGGCGTCTCAAGCAGCCCGGTCGCAGGGAGATGGTGGTGGCGATTAAGACGCTGAAGGCAGGCTACACCGAGCGCCAGAGGCGGGACTTCCTCGGCGAGGCCTCGATCATGGGCCAGTTCGACCACCCCAACGTGATCCGGCTGGAAGGCGTTCTGACGCGAAGCTGCCCCGTCCTCATCATCACCGAATTCATGGAGAACGGAGCACTCGATTCCTTCCTCAGGGTAAGCTTGGCGGGAGGTGCGTGTCACAACACCTCTGACGGAGAAGATTACTTTCTGTTTGTATCAAAGCTGAGAGGAACACACACACAGACAGTCATTCACCACACCTCCGGGTTATCGAAATGTTTTACTCTCTGTAAAACACCCTGAGGCGCTCACTTGCTGAGTGATAGAGATTAAATGTGCAATATAACGCCTGGAGACAGGCATAGTGTCTCTGCTTGACGTGACTGACTGATGCTGACAGGCTTTCCAATGCACAAACTCCTGGTGGAAAACTGTCACACGGCAGATCTTTGGATAGGTTTGCGTCAGTGTATTAGAGAGTCTTTGTACAAGTGCAGAATACATTACTGATCAGAGTTTTTGGTTCAGACTACCACCACCTACACAAAACGCTGAACAAAGGCAGGATGAGAAATGAGGTGTCACACAGTACATTTCCAGCTGCGTGGGGGCTTTTACATGTCATTTACATCCAATAAAATGTGTTTTCTCGCATGGCTGCGCTGTGACGAAGTCGACTTTCTGTAGCTGTTAGGCTGAATGAGGTTAATTAATGCTTGTGGGGAATCGATGCCATGCTGCTGCGTTTGAATACTGTTTATCTTTAAGTGAAATTCAGATTCGTTGCATAGCTAATGAGAAATTTAGGGTAGAGTTATCAGTGACATCGATGAGTCTTGACATTGAACGGCTTGCTTTGATATCTCGTTGCTTCAGTGACTCTGGCTTGGGACCTTTCGTTTAGCATTGCTGGTTGTTTTTCTTTACTGATGCAGACACATTTTAGTTGATTCTGTTTTCATCTAGTTGATTGATGAAAATTTATTGACATATTTGATAATTGATTAATTGTGTGAGTAATGTATTACGCAAATTTGACTCTCAAACTTATGAATGCCTTTATCTGTTTTTCATTTTCCTAAATTGGATTTCTTTGGGTCTTGGACAGAAAACAAGTCATTTGAGTCTGTCCACTCGGCATCTTGGAAATGGCAATGAAGATGAACATTCACTGTTTCTTGTTTCTCAAATATAAAGATTTGCTGCTTTTCTCAGTTTTATGTGATTGTAAAACAGTTTACCTGATTGACAGTTTGTTTACACTTTGACAATTAATAAATCAGTCAGAAAAATTATCATCAAATACATAATGAAAAATTGTTAGCAGCCCTACTTTTCTTAATATATATTGCAGTTTTTTCCCAATACTTTGAATTGAGGAGCATAAACTCTTTCAGTATAAATAACATAAAACAAATATTTTTAATAAGCTCAATAAAATGCAGTCTAAATTTCACAAAATTCTGAGTGAAGTTAGTGAATCTATGATTAAAGCACAAGTAAATCAGACAATGAATTGCTAACCCTAACCTGAACACTGAAAACTGATGCTCTGCTGTTTGCAGTACTCTGTGCTACAGATGGATTTCAGTCTGTGCCAAAACATTATTGAGGTTTGACAACAACTTTGGTATTTGAATAATCAGCACTCACAAGTAATTTATCAAGCAACTTTTCTTTTGCTGCTACCAGCTCCTGACATGTGTGGATTGCTGCTTCTCTCTGTTTGTGCAGAGTCAGTGTCTTCAGGTTTTGTGATGTTGCTCAGACAAAGCAAACAGTTTGAAACAGCTGCAAATAAAAATTTCATTATCAGCTAATCTGCTAATTATTTTCTCAAATAATCAATCTTTTATGTAATGTCAGAAGAAAGTCAAAAAATACTCATCACATGAGCCCAAGGTGGCATCTCCAAACTGCTTGTTTTATCCACTCAACCGTTTACTATTTTTACTGCAGATAATTGCCAACGGGCTCTTGAACATTGAAATGTTAGTGGTACAGCTGATATGATAGTCCAGCCAGCGCTTCTTCCCTCCTTCTCACTCACTCCTCTCAGTCAGCTGTCCCACAAATAACACAAAAAAACTCCCCGGCCTGTGCTGCGCTCACCCCCGCTCCCCTGCCTGTGACTCAGAGGAACTCTGAGTTCTGCTCTAATGAAGACACTATAGAGTTAACTCACTCACACAAGCACAAACTGTCCGAGTGTGTCGCACACATGAGAATGCGTACGGCGGTCCCCTGGAGACATTGACACAAACACACACACAAAAACACACACACACATAAACACATATGCACGTGTAGAACTGCAGAAATGAAACGCACACACAGTCATACATACATGCCACCATGGCTTTGAAGGCCTGCTATGAATCATGGCTGTTTATACATCCATCCATCCCGGCTTGTTTTGCTGTCAGACTTCATTGGAGAGTGCAGACTACAAAGCAGAATGTTTATGGTTTTGTCGTGTCACATCTTATGTTCTTAGCTTTCTCATTGTGGAGTCAAAGAAGGGATTGATTATGCAAAAAATTTGTTTTTTTTCCCACCAAATTCTACTTGTATTAAATGTTCAAGTCGTGAAAGAAAACCTCACTGCTGTTTCACTGTGTATTGACATTTTATTGATTAGTTTTAGTCCAACTCTCACACATCAGGTTGCATGAGCCTTCACAGGTTAGTGTGCTGATCTGTTATGATCTCGAGTTCATCCCACTGTGGAACGCTTCATAAACACGGTGAATTCTGAATAAAACCCTGAAAGCCCTAATCTCAGATTTGTTTCATGCCTCTCAAATGTTAACATAAAAGGGCAAAAATCTGCAAATCGTGGACTTTAAAATGGGGAAAATGAGCTTTGAGCAACATGCTGTTCCAATTCAGTTGACAGGCTGATCTTGCTTTAATGTTCACAAGCAAAAAAATAAAATAGAATAAAAATGAAATATGCAAACAAAGCTTTTTGCCTAAAAGATTTAATTTTAACAGGCGTGTGTTGCCTGTACCTGCAACTAATTTGAGAATGGAAAAAAGAAAATACCTGCAGTGGTCTGGTTTTGATTTCAGCTGCTCTGTTGCTTCGCGCTCTTTTGTTTTTGTGTGGTGTCGATATTGAGCCTTAATGGGTTTAGTATGATAGTAAAGAGTCTAATTAATCAGCTAATTGGACAGCATGCGTGAAAAGGTCAGCTGTCAGTGACTGTCAGTAGCAGCCGTGAAGCGCTATGACAGATGTCATGTTTATGTTGCCTCAGTGACTGATTGGCTCTCTGGTGTTTTGCCCTTCTCTTTATCTCCCGACTCTTCCCTATCGTCTGTTTCTCCATATTTCAACGCTCCCTTTTTTTTCTCGTTTTGCTGGTCTCCTTCCTCATTAACTGTCCTCTCTTCTGCTCTCTTCCTGCCTCTCGCTGTGACTGTATTTTTCTAGCTGAATGACGGACGCTTCACGATGACACAGCTGGTCGGGATGCTGCGTGGCATCGCTGCGGGGATGAAGTACCTGTCAGACATGAACTATGTTCACCGAGACCTCGCCGCCCGCAATATCCTGGTCAACAGCAACTTGGTCTGCAAGGTCTCTGACTTCGGCCTGTCGCGTTTCCTTGACGACACCTCAGCTGACCCCACTTACACAAGCTCCCTGGTCAGTATTAAGCGTGTGTGTGTGTGTGCTCTGCTCTTCTGTGTTTGTACACTCTGTGCATGTTTAATTGAGCTTGTTAATTTGATCCCCCTCACTTGTTTCACATGTGCATATGGATGCATGTCTGACTGCTCATTTGTGCCAATATTTGCGTTAGCATGTGAGACCGCCTGTGAAATTTGCATTAGCTTCTGCATGTGTGTGTTCATGCTGTCTCCCAGTGTTGTTGTTATCTGACTGTAGTGTCTCCCAGGGTGTTGATACCATCCCCCTCTGTGTGTGTGTGTGTGTGTGTGTGTGTGTGTGTGTGTGTGTGTGTGTGTGTGTGTGTGTGGTGTGTGTTTGAGCAGGGAGGGAAGATTCCCATCCGGTGGACGGCACCAGAGGCCATCGCCTTCAGGAAGTTCACCTCTGCCAGTGATGTGTGGAGTTACGGCATCGTCATGTGGGAAGTGGTGTCCTATGGAGAGAGACCATACTGGGACATGAGCAACCAGGATGTGAGTTAGCATGACGGTCTCATGTTGCAAACACATGTCTATAGACGAAATGCACACACACAGAGGAGTTCTATGTCTAAGTTTAGGGCCGGCTGAGAGTTTCTCTGAGCTGCTGTGGCTTTGATTTCCAGCGTGACATATTGGACCTGGGCCTGTTCTGCTGTCTTTATCTCCTCATTGCAGATGCTGGTGCAGCTGTGTGCTTGTGTTCTACTTTTTACCACCTTATTTACAGCCCTATCCTGCCCACCCTCTACAAATCCATACTGCAAAGCCTCCCCCCTCACACGCACACAAAGGCATACCCAGGAAAGGCTTTTTTTTTTTTTTTTTTTTTTACAGGCGTTGTTACCTGTAGGCTATCTGCACTGCACAGACATCATAACTACAGCAGTGAGCATGCAGGAAAGAAAAAGAAATCTCTTGGTTCCTCCTCCCTGAACAAAGTACTGAAGCAACGTGTACACCTCCACTTTATTCTCAGAGGAATATCTGCTCTGTATTGTGCTTCAAAAAGAGAGTTGTAACACTGATAGCAATAAAGCAAAAAAGGAGCCAAAATGAAAAACGCCAGTAATGTATGTATAACTTTCATAACAAAACCCACACGCAGTAATGAAAGCATCAAAGTAGAGGCCCTCTATTGTTCCCAACAGCCTTTGTGCCACAGTCATCGCTCAATAAGCAACAGAGTCAACAAATACGAGATATAAACAGAGGTAGTCGCAGGCTACAAGCACGACATAAAAATCAAAGGACAAGCAGCAGGAGAAGAGGAGTGCGGCAGAAAATGCTTTATTGTTCCCAAATGGCAATTTTTTATTGTTGTGGGGAGTTAAAACCCATACAGAGCTTATGGAGGGAAATGCAGTTGCTAGGCAAAATCAAATCAATGAGTGAGCGTTTTCATCCCCCACTTATTGTCTCTCCTATCAATCATGCCAGTTTTGAAGTGACAACTTTGATAACACTTGAGCATATTGTTTTTATAGTTTTGTAAAGATACTGAAAGGAAGATTGGAATATGTGACAGCATGAGTCGAGGAACTGCCTAATGTAGGACATAATATGCTAACTGGGGATTATTCTTCCGCCGCACTCACAAAGGCCAAACACAGTGAGCAATAATACAAATGAGTCAGAGCCAAGTGTTAGCACTTTGAAGAAGCACCACATGAAATTTGATTGAATCCTTGTGTGCAAGATATTCTGGGTCAATATTTAGCGTGAAATTTAATGTTCATTTCGATGTGTTTGCGTTTTTGGCCGTGCTAGTGGTGTGGTTTCATGGATGCTAATGTCTGTTGACCTTTTTTCTTTTTTCAGAGTTAAATATTTTTACAATTATGAAACAGTTTGGGGTAAAATTTGACACAGATATTCATGGTACCCAGTGGATGAACTGTAGTGACTTTAGTGATCCCCCGACTCTTTGAAAAGGTTTGGCTGAGGACGAGATACGCCCAAAATTAATGACATTCCTATTTGGAGCCAATTAGCAAATGCTAGTCATCCTAAACTAAAACGGTTAACATGGTAAACATGATGGTAAACAACATCAGCATGCTAAAACTATCACTGTGAGCATGTCAGCAGTTAGTTGATGTTAGCATTTAGCTCAAAGAATCACTGTGTCTAAGCACAGCCTCACTGAGCAGCTAGCATGGCTGGTGACTCTTGTTAAGACTGATTTCCTGTTGCTCAGGTCATGACGGCAGTAGAGCAGGACTACCGGCTGCCCCCGCCCATGGACTGTCCCATGGTGCTGCATCAGCTGATGCTGGAGTGCTGGATGAAGGAGAGGAACCTGAGGCCCAAGTTCTCGCGCATCGTCAGCACCCTGGACAAGCTGCTCCGCAATGCCGCCAGCCTCAAGGTGGTGACCAGCACCAACTCAGGGTGAGTCCATATACAGGACCAGTTTAAAGGTGTCAGTGAGCTTGAAACAAACTGGTTCGTATGAGGTATCGTCCTAACAAGAGGACCTGAAGTTTGAACAGTGTTTATGGCTGTTCAGAACAGCCACAGTGAAAGGTGGGGGTTAAAAACCAACCACCAGGGAGATAATTGGTAATTGTTCAAGTGGTAATAACGTCACACACTTTTAAACGTTTAAAAAGTTGCACTCATTTTATATGAAATGTCAGTTCAAACCCTGCTTCCTTTCTCACCTCCACCAATCGCTGCATGAAGTGGGCGAGCTTGTTGAATTGTCACTTTCAGACAGTTACAGAAATTGATTGATGCAGCCCCCCCCCCCAATTCCAACGTCAGAAAGATGTGGGTGGAGGGGGTTTTAGATGCCGTTCAACCAATCAACAAGCACCTTGTTTGAAGCAAACTGACACCTTAATCCTTCACTTACAGATGGAAGTAGTTTCCTCACACACTTTTCTTAAGTAAAGAAAGATTCATGTCATGCCATTTGTGCCTTTTAGCTTTGTTCTCAAAGTGCCTCTCGCACACTGAAGTGAATGGGGAGAGAGTGAAGTGTTTGCTTTTGGAAATGTGCTATATCTTACTTCTTTTCAGAAGGAACAAAGAACTTCACAGTTGCCACTTTGGCAAGTTTATTGTGAGATTTAGCAACTTTTCAGACAAACTTTCAGAGTTGACTTTCTGAGTAGCTGCAGCAAAAGAGCTTAGTGGGTTTCTATACTGTTGTAACAAATGGACGTTCACCTGCGAACATCTGACATCTGAGGACTCTCAGTTCACAACAGCAACCAGAAGAGCTAAAGGCAGAAGCTCATGGTAGAAATTTTATAATATTTGGTCACAAATTTGCAGGAACTTTAATCATTAAGTCTGCAATCTTGGCTGTGCTGTTGCAGTTTGTTGCTCTGCTGGCTGACTTGGCAGCCACTGCAGACGACCTTTGTTGAAAATATATGCATTATGCTGCTGGTTTTCCCACATAGGCACAAAATGCTTTTGAGGTTTTTCTACAATAACAGCAGAAATAGTGCAAACACAAAAAATTGGGTGATGCAATTCCTTCTCTTTCACCTTGTGTGAAATTGTCCCCTGCACTGTATATGACAGCTGTGAAGCTGAGGATGAAGACTCCTCCCGGGGCAGAGACGAGCAGTGCTATGCCTCTGGGTTGTTGGAATAAGATGTCACAGTAAAAAAATTATGGCTGGCCTAAAGAGAGGCACAACAAGGTTCATGCTTGTTGGGTCTGGTTTGTTTTTTCTGCTTGTGCTTGATTTGGGAGGATACTTCTCACAGCTGAAGGGTTTTGCTGCCAGATAGACGCCTGCCTCTTTTTCACTGACACTTCCCTTGGAAGTGAAGAAGTTGACTTATTCATAGGTAGATGTCCTCGCCTTCTTTCTTGCAGTGACTCCAAATGTTTCAGCCGTCTTTCGTTTGTTCTGAATTTTGTTAGCCTGGCATCCAGTCAACAGTATGATTAGTGCTGGTTTAGATGCTAGATTCTCAGCTCTGTAGTGATGTATAATGAATCAAACACACATCTTCAACTCTGTAGCTCTGACTATGCGATTGTTCCTGTTTCAGGCACAAAAGGCAGAATTCATACATACAGTTTCCAGGTCTTGTGCCAGCTCCTTGGCTCACAGTTTCATTCTAACACCGAGCCCCAAGGGCAAATCCTACGCCAGGATTTGGGCTCAGTGAAGCTAATTGTGTGTGGAAATGTAATGGCTGACCTCAGTTTAATTCCCCTATACTTGGCTGGATGCTGGAATATAGGTGATAGGACAGACAGCAGCCAGAGCTGCTGATGTGGAAAAGCAGGAAGTGATGAAGTGTGAGTAATAAGGGAGATTGAGGAGAAGCTAAAAGAGAGGAATGTGTTTAATTAGGTTGCTAATGAGCTTTTTAATGCATCAGGGGAGGGCGCGCCCGATGCTGTGATGGGCGAATAAGAGGGGGGTATTTGTGTGTGTGTGTGATGCTTGTGTGTGTGTGTGCATGTTATGCTACGTGTCGCTGTGTGCAGATGACATGCCAATGATTAATTTATAGCCTCATCTGTATGCAACAGCAAGAGAGATAGACGGAGAAGGAGCGGGAGGAAGAGAAGGAGAGAGAAAGGATCATGTTGTCAGAGCATGATTTAGAGAGCGTCTCCTGTGTTTGCGTGTGAGGCGGCGAAATGCTCGATGCTGCTCGATGCTGTTCACCTGCCATTGGCTGTTCAGTGATGTTGGGCCAGATAACGAAGGGAGGGGGAGGATATGAGATGCAGCGCTATCTGTAGAGTATCTTCAGCCACGAGGGCCTCAAAAACAAGGACACTGGCCGAGGAACAAAGGACACTGAGGCTGCTGCGCTTTTTCCAAGATAGCTGAGAATATGTTGAACTTTTATTAGAACTGGAGATGTGATGAATAGATTTGGCTTGTCATTTGAGCTGGACTTTGTTTACAGCAGCTGGAGCTTTGAGCATATTCTCATGGTGCTGCTTTTTTTTTTTATTGTTTATAAACATGAGGTGTTAGGTGCATATACTACGCAGAATGTAGCTACACTGACGCTAAGATGGATTAGACCTTTATCCACCTTCACTGAGATCACTTAGCGCAGTAATAATGAGCTGTATCTTTAGTTTAAAGTGTGTGTCAACCTGCTGCTGACCTGTGTGGCTTTGCGTTGGCAGGGACCTGCTGCGGCTCGGAGGGACGCTGCCGGGACACAACAGAAAGAGTCCGGACAGCAGTCAGGAAATCGTTCGGCAACAGATGAGCCAAACTCTCCCCATCAGAGTGTGAGCTGCTGCAAACCGGAGGATACAGAACGAATGATTAAAAACTACCTAAAAACTCTGATGCAAAGAGCCTGATGTAAAATAAAAAGAAGAAAAAAGAAGGAAGCTCCAGCTACAGAGACCGAGGACCGTTTTTTTTTTGGAGATTTCTTTCTGACTGGAGATTTAATGTCCGAACTTTCCATTGCAGTGTGTGTGTTCATTACTTGACACTTGTGGATTTGTGACTATTGACATAAAGCCAAACTTCCTATTGCCCCCTCTCAGGTTGTGTTTGCATGTCTGCATGTGTTTTCTGCTGGTTGGGAATCAATCCTTCCCTCTCCTCGCCCTCAGACTGAGGCTGGGAGAGCTCACACAGATGATAGGATTCAGTGTCTAGATTATACAACAGTGCCAAGATAAAGCAAGCATTTGCTTAAAACAGCTCAACATCTGTAGACCTTCAATCCAATCAATCTTTTTATTTTTATTTTTTTTATTTTTTAACCCAACCAACAATGTTCTTTTATTTAGCTTTTTTAGAAACAAAAAAAAACAACAAAAAAACACAATTTTCATCTGCTTCCTCTTAAATACTGTCTTCCACATGTACTGGGAGATATACGTGTTACAAATCTGTACAAAGCATCTGAGTCTTCACACCGTCTCTCTCTGTCCGTCAGAGGAGAGATGTAACTGACACTGTGCGGGACACATCATGTGCATGCCAAAGTGGAAGCTTCTTCATGAGAAAAGTACAAATAAGTTCCACATTAACTGTTGCTTTGGTGGCATTTTGCTGTATGGACTTTAACGTCCATGTTTTCTTAATCTTATTTGATTCATATACGCATTGTTTTGAATGCTAAGTTATTATCTGTTATTGCAAAGAGGTGTGTTTTTCTTTTCTTTTTCTTTTTTTTAAAGTACCTGGGGGCTTGACTTTTTTATTACGATGCTTGTTTTTTCACACATTAACAAACCAGACAGACATGAATGAGTGAATTAAGGAGGAAACATTCTGCGCAGACAGAAGAATAACCTTTAAAAACACTGAGGAGACTTTGTCGAGATCGCTGTTAGACCTTTTTTATTTTATTTTTTTTATGAAAAGCGCCCGTGGAAGTGCTGTGTTGTATATTTTACTTTGGCAAATGTGTTGCAGATCAGCGAGAATTAAAAAGGTCACTATCCAGATGATAGCTTCGTGACCTTAATATTGACCTGACCTACAAACACTGATGTAGAACAAATCACTCATTGGTTCATTTCTCCTGACATGTGTTTTCTTCAGCACGCCGGCTATCAGCGCAGTTCCTATTTAAAACAACTGCCTGTATATAATACTATATTTCTATTAGACCAATCCGCTCAGCATTTACAACTATCTGACCTGACTTTGGCCTCTCTATGACCCTCGTTTATATGCTTGTTTGTTTATTGTGGAGGAGCAAACAAATGGAGAAATTACAGTTTAATGGTCATTACATATCTGAAACTATATGTCACAATGAAAGAAGAAAATGAAATGTGTGTCTGTTAGGACAGACTTTTTCCTGTGCAATTAAAGGTGTATTAGATTGTAAAAAAAAATGCCAGAAAACTAGAACAAAAATAAGCATTTCTCTTTCAGTATTTTTACGATAATCATATGCAAATAAATTATTAAATGGATCTCTGGTATTCTCTTTGATTTTTCGGCGGGTTCACTAGGCTGAAGTTCCAGGTCTCCTCTCATCCGGCCGAGGGATGAAAAGAGGGAATAGTAAGTGTGTTTTACCTCCTCAGTCAGAATATCACAGCAGCTTTGGATGGACTCATTAAGATTTAAGATTAATCAAAGGCCAGTCCACGCAGCTCGCCAATTAGCGAGACCACAGGACTATTCTGGGGATTTCAGTCTCTGTTGCTGCTGGAGAGGCTTCAACCAAGCAAAGTTAATCTGGCTTCACACCAAATGTCAGTGTTGTTTGGCTTTAATCTGTCAACCAGGACACAAACCGGGTCTCTTTCCATAGCACTACAGATGACTGAAGCTGTCACCTTCTGTTTTTATTGACTGAGAGGAAGCTCGTCTATCGGGAAAGGGGGGAGGGCCCTCTGAGAGTTCATGCTTAACCATTTTTGACTGGCTGCTCAGACAGCAGCTGTATGATCATCCACCAAAGGGAGGACTGGTGTTGTTGTGTTCTCCACATGTTCTTTAATCATGTCGGCTGCTCTCACAGGATGTACACACACCAGGTCAACACGAAGGCCCACAGGAGCACACACATCAGAATGTGCAATATATGCAGACATCGAGCCAGTGAGTGTAATTCCACTGGGCGACCTACGAAGCGTGGCATTTATCCTGTGTGTCAAAGCTTTGCAGGCAGATAGCAGACAAATGCTTTGTGGGGCTATGGCTGCTCTTTCTGTTGATGCAAGAAAAAAGATCTGTAGAAATGTTTGACCTTGGAAGAGAATATTATGCATACACACCAACTGAAGAGGAAGTCTTCCAGAGAAAGGCTCTATTTTTATAGGCCCAGCTTTTAATCAAGCTCTAAAACACAAGAGGAGCCTATTTTAAATGTGTTTTCTTGGCATTTCCTATTACATTTGAGATCTGACACAATGTCAAAAGTGAGATTCCGCATCCTGTTTACCATTAAACATTTTAAGCGTCTCCAGCTTCACAGCCCGCTGTGGCTGGCTGCTTACACCGGAGACAACATTCATAGCCCTCCAACTCTGCAGAGCTGGAGTTGTAATGTTTTTCACTCCTGCATCTTAAAGATGATGCAAAATGGCAGCAAACCTAAAGGAAAATATCTCATTATCGTATTACAGACCATTAAGTGATGAGAAATCAGCTGCGACAGTTTCTCAGAGAGATTTTAATGAGCGTGCTTGGTGGAGTGAAAGCTGAGGAAGTGATGGCAGGATGACAGACAGTTTTTATTTCATGGCTGCCGGTTGCTCATCAGTGACCAGACAGTCTGCGGTTCAACGTCAAATCCCTACATCACCAGAGTGATCCCGACGATTACTGCAAGATTAACAGCAGCTCTGCCGTTACACCGGATGTAGCTACATAATCATACACGAACACCAGCCAAGACAGGACACATAAAAACACATAGGCGCACTACAAACACACATTCGAATGCATAACTATACACGCTTGTGCACTCACACAGATCTGCTGGATTGGCAGTGATTTGTTAGATTTAGCTGCATCTACTTGTGTACCCCTTCTGAATGCACCAGTCAGTTCTCTTCCAAGCTCAAAGCACTCATTTGCCATCCTGTCCAAAGCAAGTTTAATGCCTCCAATTACAGGGGGTCTGCAAGCAGGCAGATTTGAAGCGAGGAGGCTTGGCAGGAGAGTTTGCTACGCATCAGGGCCTTTTAACAGAGAAGTGATTTGCTGCTGCTGGTGCTGAAGCTGCCTGTACCGGCTCATCAATGGAAAACTACCCTCTTTATGGTGAAGCGCATGCAGCACTAAGCCGAAGCTGTGAGGAGAGACACAAAAATATCAGGCTTTTTAACGACTCGGTACCGGCTCTTTTTCACACTGTGAGGAGGAATTTCTGCATCTCTGCACTGCAAGCACAAATGGAAATCAAAGTCTTTTCAGCAATCATTTTTTATGTAATACGGGTTCTATTTTAATTAAAGTGTCATCATGTGAAGGCAGCGAATGAAAGAAACAGTGCACACACACAACATATATATGTGACAGTGAAGGGAAAACTTAATCTCAAAAATATTATATTTTTACTCTAATCAGCTTTGATTTCGTTTGGCAATCATGCATTTTTGTTCTTCGCACTGTTTTTTTCTTTTCAAGGTTAGCTATGTTGTCTCTAAAGTTTTCTTTGTATGAATCCCAAAGTGGCAGATCTTAATAATGCATATTCATATCATCAATAATATGCACCAGAATTAGAGCTGTAGAGTGTGTCTCGATGAAGCTCAACCTACATGATCACTTTCAGCACTCCACATGGCATTAAAATTGTATTACTGCAGCTGTACTTTATTCTGTCAACTAAAAATGAACTCTAATATGTAATATATTACTCACTTATAAGTAACTAAAGACATTAATTTAATTTCCCTATTGATAGACACTAATTAACCATTAAGAACCTTTAGCAAATGGTATATAATTTCCCTTTTTGCCCATAAACCTACAATTCAGAATAAAGCTATAAAGTTATGAGACATTCTTCTTTTTAAATTTAAATTAATGGATTACATTTAGCATTTCTTGTAACCAGATTATTGTAATCTTGTTAAAGATAATCCGTCACTCCCTAACCCTGGTCTTCAAGTATTATATCTGAACATTTCAGCGTAGCAGCTGGCACTGAATGCGACCGTAATCTCTGCTGCAGCATCACGACTAATGAAAAATATAAATGGGGAGCTACAAACATCTCATTACAGAAGTACAGAAAAATAATTTTCCCCTCAAATGATTTGTTCACATTTAATTAAAAAAGCTGCAACACAGAAACACGCTCGCACACACACGTACACACACATCTGTGGTGGTAAATAATGCTTCCCGATTTCTCCTTTACCTCCCAGCACTCCTCATAAAAGCCCTCAGTGTTGCTCGAACTGATGATTAGCATGACAGTGCACTTTGTGCTCAGAGAGGCTTCCCCACCTCTGCCTGTCTGTGACTCAGTCGCTGCAGTGTGTGATCCATTAAGCCCTGACCATTGATTAACGGGTGTCCGTACCCTGTTGGGTTTGAAGGACGGGATACTGTGCATCAGAAAAGTGGCTGCTCGCTGCTAACCCCTCTCCATCCCTGCCCCTCGGATACATTACTGATGCTGCCAGGGCTGCTGATCTCTGAGCCACAGCCACCCACAGTTTGAGGAGAATCAGCGGGGACAGAGCAGCGAATGAGGTCAGGAAGAGGAAAGAGCAGGGGAGGCGAGGAGGAGGGGGTAAGGATGAAGAGGAATTGGGGATAAGTCACTGTTGCCTGTTAGTTTGAATCTTTGTTGTCTTTGTTGCAAGCTAGCTGTGTTACAGACTATTTAATGGCCAACCAACCAACATCTCCGCTGATTACCTGGCACATGGTTTCTGGGCCAAGAAATAGAAAATCAAAGTGAAACCAGAACTTCCAGATTCTGCTCCCGAACAAAGAAAACCTTATTCAAAATACCACAGACATTTGTAGCTACACAATAACTGAGAATCCAGCTTTGGATGCACACTCTATATGTGTAGATATGGATGGCCATTTCTGTGCCTCTGTGCCAGCGACAGCCAGGGCCAGAGGGATTATGTTTTCACGGTTGTCCGCCTGTCCATCTGTCCGTCCACACGTCCATTTGTCTGTCCATCCCATTCTTGTGAACACCTTGTGGTAATTTCTACAAATTTGGTACAGATGGACTCAAGAACTAAATGATTCGATTTTGGTGGTTAAAGGTCAAAGGTCCAAGGTGATGTAGCCTTATTCTGATTGGTCAATTTGTTGCCCTGCTTTGATATGTTGGTTGGTAGGCTTATTCTGATTGGTTAATTCATAGCTATATTCTGATTGGTTTCTTTGTAGCCATACTCTGAATGGTGCATTTGTAACTGTATTGTGATTCCCAATCGACCAATCAAAATAAGGCTATGAACAGACCGATCAGATTAAGGCTACAAATTGACCAGAACAGATCAGAACAAGAGAATTTCTTCAAATTACCTTTCCAGTCTCTGTGCTAAGCTAAGCAGCCGATATCTCCAGCTACATATACATATACACATACCCAGACACAACAAGAGAGTGGTATCAATTCAGCAAAAAAAAATTATTTCCTAAAATTTCAAGCTTTTCTTTTAATTGGTGGCTGCTACCATGACTGTGATGGGGTGAAGATGCAGCGTTTCACAGCTGAGTTGTATGTGTGATCGATTCGAAGCTGTGACTGTGCTGTCTTGTTGCCATGAGGTGAAAAATCATCAGCCACTGTGACACTGTCTATTGTACACTGTAAAAAAAAATATAACAAAATCCAGCCAGATGCAGCATCCAAAGGACTACATCAGACTGCCAGGGTGTGTTTCAAAGCACCAAAGCAGTGAGCTCCTGGTGAAAAGAGGGGCCAACACAGATCATTAGCATGCATGTGAAAGGGATGGAAAGAAAGACCAGATTATGCATTTGTATGTTTGCTGATGAGATAGAGGGGTTTAGGTCCCCCAGCCCAGTTTGAATCACAAATCCCCACCAGGGGAGGGGAAAGGCCATGGATAGAGAAGGAAGAGACAGACTTTAGGCTTTTGAGTAAACGTAGTGGGGGTTTGTGATGCTGTGGTTTCAGAGCAGATGTCCCAAATTGGCAAAGAAAAGAAAAGAAGACCAAAGGGATTGGTGGATCTCAGGCTTAACTCCTATCTTTCTAAATCTGCTAAGTATCTGTGTGGAGCATCGGGGCGGTTCACACCACCAGGCTGCCAGTCAAAGTTTTGAGAGGTTGTTTTCAGAGCCCCTTTTGTTGTGGCCTGTGGGGCGTGTTAGCAACAAGGCTGTGAGTGAGAAGGCTGGCTGGCTGGCTTCAGGGACTCTCCTCTACATGTGGAGGGCTTTACAGTTCGCTGGAAAGATGAGGAGAGACAAGGAACAAAAACACTTCCTCGCCGTCCGAGCTGAGAGCAGCGACAAGCCAGTATGTCGCACTGTCTCGTCCTGTTACCAGGGTCAACGGCGCCGATGTTGACAGTGATATGTGTCACTGCAAGTTTGTAATTAAATGGGAAGAGGCTGGTTGACTGAAATGCAGCGTGATCTCTTTTTGTCTACTATGTCACAAAGAGACACAAACACACACGCACACAGGCAGATTCTTATTGCCTGAAACTACCTGTATATTTGAAATAAATGGCCTGCCAAGCATTTGATGGGTTGGCTAGAAATCCCAAATGCTTATACTGCCTTGGCTGCTTTCAAGTAATCATCCCCATGGTAACATCTGACACCAGCTATTCATCATGCAGCCCATATAAACTCCAGCATATTCTCAACAACAAGTCACACAGTCAACTTTTTATACCTGCTGCTGACAAATAGCCACACAAAACATGTCTGTGCATGATGATCCATTCAAAATCAAATCCCCTTATTAAAGCTTAGCTGCATGTCTGCTGTGTGTCTGCTTGTGTGTGTGTTTGTGTGTGTGTGTGTCTGCTTGTGTCATGTTGCATCATGCACTTCCGAAAACATTAACTGTCAGTCGTTAGCATTAATGTGACAGGTGAAAGTGAATTTGTTAAGATGCCACTGACTCTAATGTGTTGCTATAGTTTATATCTGCCAGTCGAGTGTGCTGCAGTGTTAGTGCATGAATATTCAGGAATCAGAGCCTCATTTAGCATTAACACAACCAAAAATGGAAATTCTTTGGCTTTAAATTAAACAAGATGAGGCTGCACACGTTGCACAAATAGTCCTACTGTATGTAGCTGTTACTTTTTTTCACTCTCTCGCTGTGTTTCAACCATCTGTCAGTGATATTGATGTTTCTCACAGAGGGCTACGGGGCACAGGATGAAGGAAAGGAGCGAGAGAGAGGAAATATTTGTGGTATCTAGTCATGCACATCTTCTCATCACTCCTTCGCACTGAGTCTGGGGATAGATATAGAGACCTGAGGTTTTATCTGGATGCTGGGCTGTAATCGGGTTTAGTCGGTGGTGAAAGAAGTAGCCTGTTACTTTAGTGAAGGCAACAATACCACAACGTAAAAATGCTCAGTTGCAAGTAACAATGATGTATGTATGTTAAATTATAATCTGCAAAGTGACTATAGCTTAAGTGGAATAAGCATAAGTATGTCAAAATTGTACTTAAGGACAGTTTTGGAGTGAATGTACCAAGTCATATTTGACCACTTGTTAGCAATGCTAGCGGTGTAGCTTTATGAATGGCAATGTTTGGTCTTTAATCCTTTAATACTAAAATACTAAAGAATAGAAAGGCATAAAAATGTCCAAAAATAACATATTGTTGTAGGGCAAATAAAGAAGAAATTCATAATATAGTAAGTTATGAAAATGTCATATTATAATAGGGCATGAAATGTCAAAAAAACAGCATAGTATATAGTTAGGCATAAAATCAAGAAAAAAAAAATGTTGCACTATATAGTGAGGCATAAAAACATCAAAAAAAGGCTGTAATATAATGTGCCATAAAAATGTCAAAAAACATCATACTATATTAAGCCTTAAAAGGTTATAAAAACGTCATGGTATGGTATAGAATGAAACATCTTAATATGTTAAGGCATAAAAATGTCAAAAAATGTCGTAGTATAATAAGGCATGAAATTGTCAAAAAATATTAAAGTATATTAAACCTTAAAAGGTTATAAAAACATCATAGTATGGTATAGAATAAAATTACATGGTATAGTAAGGCATAACAGTATGGCAAGGTATAGTATGGCATTAAACGTCAAAAAAAAATATTAAGGCATAAAAATGTCAAAAAATGTCATAGTATAGTATGGCATAAAACGTCAAAAAAACATCATAGTACATTAAGCCTTAAAAGGTTATAAAAACATCATAGTATGGTGTAGAATAAAACTACATAGTATAGTAAGGCATAAAAAGTCATAAAAACGTCATAGTATAGTATGGCATAAAACGTCAAAAAAACATCATAGTACATTAAGCCTTAAAAGGTTATAAAAACATCATATTATGGTAAGGAATGAAACTACATAGAATAGTCAGGCACAAAATTACCAAAAGACATCATAGTATATTATGGCATAAAACGTCAAAAAAACATCAAAGTATGTTAAGTCATAAAAGGTCATAAAAACATCATAGTATGGTATAGAATAAAACTACATAGTATAGTAAGGCATAAAAATGTCTGAAAGGATCATAGTATAGTATGACATAAAAATGTCAAAAAAAAAATCATAGTATACTATGGCATGAAATGTCAAAAACACATCTTAGTATATTAAGCATGAAAAGGTTATAAAAACGTGATAGTATGCTATATAATAAAACAACATAGTACAGTAAGGAATAAAATTGCCTAAAAGGATCATGCCAAAAAACGTCATAGTATACTATGGCATTGAACGTCAAAAAAACAACAAAGTATATTAAGCCTTAAAAGGTCATAAAAATGTTATAGTATGGTAAGGAATGAAATTACATAGTACAGTAAGGAACAGAATTGCCAAAAAACGTCATATTATAATATGGCATAAAAACATCAAAAAACGTCATAGTATACTATGGCATTAAACGTCAAAAAAACATCATAGTACATTAAGCCTTAAAAGGTTATAAAAACGTCATATTATGGTAAGAAATGAAATTACATAGTACAGTAAGGAATAAAATTTCCAAAAAACGTCATATTATAATATGGCATAAAAATGTCAAAAAACATCATAGTATAGTATGGCATAAAACGTTAGAAAAACGTCATAGTATATTAAGCCTTAAAAGTTTATAAAAACGTCATAGTATGGTAAGGAATGAAATTACATAGTACAGTAAGGAATAAAATTGCCAAAAAACGTCATATTATAATATGGCATGAAAATGTCAAAAAACATCATAGTATAGTATGGCATAAAACGTTAAAAAAACAACAAAGTATATTAAGGCTTAAAAGGTCATAAAAATGTTATAGTATGGTAAGGAATGAAATTACATAGTACAGTAAGGAGTGAAATTGCCAAAAAATGTCATATTATAGTATGGCATAAAAATGCCAAAAAACGTCATAGTATAGTATGGCATAAAATGTTAAAAAAACGTCCTAGTACATTAAGCCTTAAAAGGTCATAAAAATGTTATAGTATGGTAAGGAATGAAATTACATAGTACAGTAAGGAGTGAAATTGCCAAAAAATGTCATATTATAGTATGGCATAAAATGTTAAAAAAACGTCCTAGTACATTAAGCCTTAAAAGGTCATAAAAATGTTATAGTATGGTAAGGAATGAAATTACATAGTACAGTAAGGAGTGAAATTGCCAAAAAATGTCATATTATAGTATGGCATAAAATGTTAAAAAAACGTCCTAGTACATTAAGCCTTAAAAGGTCATAAAAATGTTATAGTATGGTAAGGAATGAAATTACATAGTACAGTAAGGAGTGAAATTGCCAAAAAATGTCATATTATAGTATGGCATAAAATGTTAAAAAAACGTCCTAGTACATTAAGCCTTAAAAGGTCATAAAAATGTTATAGTATGGTAAGGAATGAAATTACATAGTACAGTAAGGAGTGAAATTGCCAAAAAATGTCATATTATAGTATGGCATAAAATGTTAAAAAAACGTCCTAGTACATTAAGCCTTAAAAGGTCATAAAAATGTTATAGTATGGTAAGGAATGAAATTACATAGTACAGTAAGGAGTGAAATTGCCAAAAAATGTCATATTATAGTATGGCATAAAATGTTAAAAAAACGTCCTAGTACATTAAGCCTTAAAAGGTCATAAAAATGTTATAGTATGGTAAGGAATGAAATTACATAGTACAGTAAGGAGTGAAATTGCCAAAAAATGTCATATTATAGTATGGCATAAAATGTTAAAAAAACGTCCTAGTACATTAAGCCTTAAAAGGTCATAAAAATGTTATAGTATGGTAAGGAATGAAATTACATAGTACAGTAAGGAGTGAAATTGCCAAAAAATGTCATATTATAGTATGGCATAAAATGTTAAAAAAACGTCCTAGTACATTAAGCCTTAAAAGGTCATAAAAATGTTATAGTATGGTAAGGAATGAAATTACATAGTACAGTAAGGAGTGAAATTGCCAAAAAATGTCATATTATAGTATGGCATAAAATGTTAAAAAAACGTCCTAGTACATTAAGCCTTAAAAGGTCATAAAAATGTTATAGTATGGTAAGGAATGAAATTACATAGTACAGTAAGGAGTGAAATTGCCAAAAAATGTCATATTATAGTATGGCATAAAATGTTAAAAAAACGTCCTAGTACATTAAGCCTTAAAAGGTCATAAAAATGTTATAGTATGGTAAGGAATGAAATTACATAGTACAGTAAGGAGTGAAATTGCCAAAAAATGTCATATTATAGTATGGCATAAAATGTTAAAAAAACGTCCTAGTACATTAAGCCTTAAAAGGTCATAAAAATGTTATAGTATGGTAAGGAATGAAATTACATAGTACAGTAAGGAGTGAAATTGCCAAAAAATGTCATATTATAGTATGGCATAAAATGTTAAAAAAACGTCCTAGTACATTAAGCCTTAAAAGGTCATAAAAATGTTATAGTATGGTAAGGAATGAAATTACATAGTACAGTAAGGAGTGAAATTGCCAAAAAATGTCATATTATAGTATGGCATAAAATGTTAAAAAAACGTCCTAGTACATTAAGCCTTAAAAGGTCATAAAAATGTTATAGTATGGTAAGGAATGAAATTACATAGTACAGTAAGGAGTGAAATTGCCAAAAAATGTCATATTATAGTATGGCATAAAATGTTAAAAAAACGTCCTAGTACATTAAGCCTTAAAAGGTCATAAAAATGTTATAGTATGGTAAGGAATGAAATTACATAGTACAGTAAGGAGTGAAATTGCCAAAAAATGTCATATTATAGTATGGCATAAAATGTTAAAAAAACGTCCTAGTACATTAAGCCTTAAAAGGTCATAAAAATGTTATAGTATGGTAAGGAATGAAATTACATAGTACAGTAAGGAGTGAAATTGCCAAAAAATGTCATATTATAGTATGGCATAAAATGTTAAAAAAACGTCCTAGTACATTAAGCCTTAAAAGGTCATAAAAATGTTATAGTATGGTAAGGAATGAAATTACATAGTACAGTAAGGAGTGAAATTGCCAAAAAATGTCATATTATAGTATGGCATAAAATGTTAAAAAAACGTCCTAGTACATTAAGCCTTAAAAGGTCATAAAAATGTTATAGTATGGTAAGGAATGAAATTACATAGTACAGTAAGGAGTGAAATTGCCAAAAAATGTCATATTATAGTATGGCATAAAATGTTAAAAAAACGTCCTAGTACATTAAGCCTTAAAAGGTCATAAAAATGTTATAGTATGGTAAGGAATGAAATTACATAGTACAGTAAGGAGTGAAATTGCCAAAAAATGTCATATTATAGTATGGCATAAAATGTTAAAAAAACGTCCTAGTACATTAAGCCTTAAAAGGTCATAAAAATGTTATAGTATGGTAAGGAATGAAATTACATAGTACAGTAAGGAATAAAATTGCTAAAAAAACGTCATAGTATATTAAGCCTTAAAAATTTATAAAAACGTCATAGTATGGTAAGGAATGAAATTAAATAGTACAGTAAGGAATAAAATTGCTAAAAAAACGTCATAGTATAGTAAGGCATAAAAATGTCAAAAAATGTCATAGTATAGTATGGCATAAAACGTTAAAAAAACGTCATAGTATATTAAGCCTTAAAAGGTCAAAAAAATGTTATAGTATGGTAAGGAATGAAATTAAATAGTACAGTAAGGAATAAAATTGCTAAAAAAACGTCATAGTATAGTAAGGCATAAAAATGTCAAAAAATGTCATAGTATAGTATGGCATAAAACGTTAAAAAAACGTCATAGTATATTAAGCCTTAAAAGGTCAAAAAAATGTTATAGTATGGTAAGGAATGAAATTAAATAGTACAGTAAGGAATAAAATTGCTAAAAAAACGTCATAGTATAGTAAGGCATAAAAATGTCAAAAAATGTCATAGTATAGTATGGCATAAAACGTTAAAAAAACGTCATAGTATATTAAGCCTTAAAAGGTCAAAAAAATGTTATAGTATGGTAAGGAATGAAATTAAATAGTACAGTAAGGAATAAAATTGCTAAAAAAACGTCATAGTATAGTAAGGCATAAAAATGTCAAAAAATGTCATAGTATAGTATGGCATAAAACGTTAAAAAAACGTCATAGTATATTAAGCCTTAAAAGGTCAAAAAAATGTTATAGTATGGTAAGGAATGAAATTAAATAGTACAGTAAGGAATAAAATTGCTAAAAAAACGTCATAGTATAGTAAGGCATAAAAATGTCAAAAAATGTCATAGTATAGTATGGCATAAAACGTTAAAAAAACGTCATAGTATATTAAGCCTTAAAAGGTCAAAAAAATGTTATAGTATGGTAAGGAATGAAATTAAATAGTACAGTAAGGAATAAAATTGCTAAAAAAACGTCATAGTATAGTAAGGCATAAAAATGTCAAAAAATGTCATAGTATAGTATGGCATAAAACGTTAAAAAAACGTCATAGTATATTAAGCCTTAAAAGGTCAAAAAAATGTTATAGTATGGTAAGGAATGAAATTAAATAGTACAGTAAGGAATAAAATTGCTAAAAAAACGTCATAGTATAGTAAGGCATAAAAATGTCAAAAAATGTCATAGTATAGTATGGCATAAAACGTTAAAAAAACGTCATAGTATATTAAGCCTTAAAAGGTCAAAAAAATGTTATAGTATGGTAAGGAATGAAATTAAATAGTACAGTAAGGAATAAAATTGCTAAAAAAACGTCATAGTATAGTAAGGCATAAAAATGTCAAAAAATGTCATAGTATAGTATGGCATAAAACGTTAAAAAAACGTCATAGTATATTAAGCCTTAAAAGGTCAAAAAAATGTTATAGTATGGTAAGGAATGAAATTAAATAGTACAGTAAGGAATAAAATTGCTAAAAAAACGTCATAGTATAGTAAGGCATAAAAATGTCAAAAAATGTCATAGTATAGTATGGCATAAAACGTTAAAAAAACGTCATAGTATATTAAGCCTTAAAAGGTCAAAAAAATGTTATAGTATGGTAAGGAATGAAATTAAATAGTACAGTAAGGAATAAAATTGCTAAAAAAACGTCATAGTATAGTAAGGCATAAAAATGTCAAAAAATGTCATAGTATAGTATGGCATAAAACGTTAAAAAAACGTCATAGTATATTAAGCCTTAAAAGGTCAAAAAAATGTTATAGTATGGTAAGGAATGAAATTAAATAGTACAGTAAGGAATAAAATTGCTAAAAAAACGTCATAGTATAGTAAGGCATAAAAATGTCAAAAAATGTCATAGTATAGTATGGCATAAAACGTTAAAAAAACGTCATAGTATATTAAGCCTTAAAAGGTCAAAAAAATGTTATAGTATGGTAAGGAATGAAATTAAATAGTACAGTAAGGAATAAAATTGCTAAAAAAACGTCATAGTATAGTAAGGCATAAAAATGTCAAAAAATGTCATAGTATAGTATGGCATAAAACGTTAAAAAAACGTCATAGTATATTAAGCCTTAAAAGGTCAAAAAAATGTTATAGTATGGTAAGGAATGAAATTAAATAGTACAGTAAGGAATAAAATTGCTAAAAAAACGTCATAGTATAGTAAGGCATAAAAATGTCAAAAAATGTCATAGTATAGTATGGCATAAAACGTTAAAAAAACGTCATAGTATATTAAGCCTTAAAAGGTCAAAAAAATGTTATAGTATGGTAAGGAATGAAATTGCATAGTACAGTAAGGAATAAAATTGCCAAAAAACGTCATATTAGAATATGGCATAAAAATGTCAAAAAACGTCATAGTATATTAAGCCTTAAAAGGTTATTAAAACGTCATAGTATGGTAAGGAATGAAATTACATATTACAGTAAGGAACAGAATTGCCAAAAAACGTCATTGTATAATATGGCATAAAAACATCAAAAAACTTCATAGTATACTATGGCATTAAACCTTAAAAAAACATCATATTATATTAAGCCTTAAAAGGTTATAAAAATGTCATAGTATTGTAAGGAATGAAACTAAATAGTACAGTAAGGAACAGAATTGCCAAAAAACGTCATAGTACAATATGGCATAAAAACATCAAAAAACGTCCTAGTATACTATAGCATTAAACGTCCAAAAAACATCATAGTATATTAAGCCTTAAAAGGTCATAAAAATGTCAAAATATTGTATAGAATAAAAAAACATAGTATAGTAGGGCATAAAAATTGCCTAAAAGGATCATAGTTATAGTATTGGCCAATAAAACTCAAAAAACATAGTATTGGCTTAAAAAAAAAACATCATAGTACATTTAAGCCTTAAAAAGGTATAAAACTTCATATTATGTGTAAGAAATTAGAATTACATTTTGACTGAGTAAGGAATAAAATTGCCAAAAAACTCATAGTTTAGTTACCAGCATTAGAACGTCAAAAAAACGTCATAGTATATTAAAGCCTTAAAAGGTCAAAAAATGTTATAGCATGGTAAGGAATGAAATTACATAGTACAGTAAGGAATAAATTGCCAAAAAACGTCTTTTAGAATAATGGCATAAAAATGTTCAAAAAATTCATAGATATAGTATGGCATAAAAAAAGTTAAAAAAACGTTCATGTTATATTAAGCCTTAAAAAAGGGTTATAAAACGTTCATAGTAGGTAAGGAAATGAAATTACATAATACAGTAAAGGAATGAAAATTGCCAACAAAACGTATTCATAGATAGTAAGGCATTAAAAACATCAGAAAAAACGTCATAGTATACTATGGCATTAAACTTCAAAAAAAACTTCATATAATTAAGCCTTAAAAAGTTTTATTAAAAACGTCATATATAGGTAATGGAATGAACTAAAATAGTAACAGTAAGGAACAGAATTGCCAAAAAAAACTCATAGTATAATATGGCATAAAAACATACAAAAAACGTCATAGATATACTATGCATTAAACGTTTAAAAAAACCAAATCACATTATATTAAGCCTTAAGTTTATAAATTTTTGGGTGCGGGAGGAGGGGGCGGAGCGGGGAGGCGGGGGGGCGAGAGGCGCGGGGTGGGGGGGGGTCATAGTATGGTATAGATAAAACAACATAGTATATTAAGGCATAAAAATGCCAAAAAAACGTCATGTATAATATGCATGAAAATGTACAAAAACGTCAAAGTATGTAAAGTCATAAAAAGCTCATAAAAACGTCATAGTATGTATAGAATAAAACTACATTAGATATAGTATGGCATTAAACTTAAAAAAAAACATCATAGTACATTAAGCCTTAAAAGGTTATAAAAACGTCATATTATGGTAAGGAATGAAACTACATAGAATAGTCAGGTACAAAATTACCAAAAAACATCATAGTATAGTATGGCATATAAACATCAAAAAACGTCATAGTATACTATGGCATTAAACGTTAAAAAAACATCATACTATATTAAGCCTTAAAAGGTTATAAAAACGTCATAGTATGGTAAGGAATGAAATTACATAGTACAGTAAGGAATAAAATTGCTAAAAAACGTCATAGTATAGTAAGGCATAAAAACATCAAAAAACGTCATAGTATACTATGGCATTAAACTTCAAAAAAACATCATACTATATTAAGCCTTAAAAAGTTATAAAAACGTCATAGTATGGTAAGGAATGAAACTAAATAGTACAGTAAGGAACAGAATTGCCAAAAAACGTCATAGTATATTATGGCATAAAAACATCAAAAAACGTCATAGTATACTATGGCATTAAACGTTAAAAAAACATCACATTATATTAAGCCTTAAAAGGTTATAAATATGTCATAGTATGGTATAGAATAAAACAACATAGTATATTAAGGCATAAAAATGCCAAAAAAACGTCATGGTATAATATGGCATGAAAATGTACAAAAACGTCAAAGTATGTAAAGTCATAAAAGCTCATAAAAACGTCATAGTATGGTATAGAATAAAACTACATAGTATAGTATGGCATTAAAAGTCAAAAAAACATGATAGTATATTAAGCCTTAAAAGGTTATAAAAATGTCATAGTATGGTAAGGAATAAAACGACATGGTATAGTAAGGAATAAAATTGCCAAAAAAACGTCATATTATAATATGGCATAAAAATGTCAAAAAACATCATGGTATACTATGGCATTAAACGTCAAAAAAAACCATCATAGTATAATAAGCCTTAAAAGGCTATAAATATGTCATAGTATGGTATAGAATAAAACAACATAGTATAGTAAGGCATAAAAATGCCAAAAAAACGTCATGGTATAATATGGCATGAAAATGTACAAAAACGTCATAATATATTAAGCCATAAAAGGTTATAAAATCATCATATTATGGTAAGGCATCAAATGACATAGAATAGTCAACCACAAAATAGCCAAAAAAACATCATAGTATAGTATGGCATAAGACGTCAAAAAAACATCAAAGTATATTAAGTCATAAAATTGCCAAAAAACGTCATAGTATAGTAAGGCACAAAAATGTCAAAAAAAAAATGTCATAGTATAGTATGGCATTAAATGTCAAAAAACATCATAGTATATTAAGCCTTAAAAGGTTATAAAAACATCATAGTATGGTAAGGAATAAAACGACATAGTATAGAAAGGCATAAAAATGCCAGAAAACGTCATAGTATAGTATGGCATAAAACGACAAAAAAACATCAAAGTATGTAAAGTCATAAAAGGTCATAAAAACGTCATAGTATGGTATAGAATAAAACTACATAGTATAGTATGGCATTAAAAGTCAAAAAAACATCATAGTATATTAAGCTTTAAAAGGTTATAAAAACATCGTAGTATGGTAAGGAATAAATCAACATAGTATAGTATGGCATAAAAATGCCAAAAAAACATCATAGTATTGTATGGCATAAAACGTCAAGAAAACATCAAAGTATGTTAAGTCATAAAAGGTCAAAAAACGTCATAGTATAGTATGGCATAAAAATGTCAAAAAACGTCATAGTATGTTATTGCATCAAACATCGAACAAACATTATAATATTGTATGACATAAAAATGCCAGAAAGGGTCATAGTATAGTATGGCATGAAACATCATAGAAACATCATAAAAACATCAAAGTATTTTAAGTCATAAAAGGTTATAAAAACATCATAGTATGGTATAGAATAAAACAACATAGTATAGTAAGGCATAAAACATCAAAGAATCATCATAGTATATTAAACCTTAAAAGATCATAAAAACGTCATAGTATAGTAAGGCATAAAATTGCCAAAAAACGTCATAATATATATTGAGGCTTAAAAGGTCATAAAAGTGTCATAGTATGATAAGGCATGAAAATGACAAAAAAATGTCATAGTATAGTAAGGCATAAAACGTCATAAAAACGTCATAGTATGGGAAAAAAAATAGTACAGTAAGGCATAAAAATGCCAAAAAACATCAAAGTATATTAAGACACAAAAGGTTATAAAATCATCATATTATAGTAAGGCATCAAATGGCATAGTATAGTCAGGCATAGAAACGTCAGAAAACGTCTTGGTATAGTATGCCAAAAAAAAGTGAAAAAACATCAAAGTATATTAATTCATAAAACGCCATAAAAACATCATGGTATGGAATAAAACAACATAGTATAGTGTATGTGTTAATGTTAATGCCAAAATACTTCCAAAAATGTTGTAGTATAGTAAGGCATTAAATGTCATAAAAAGTCATTGTACAGTAAAGCATAAAAACTTTCAAATTATATTAAGACATCAAAAAGTCATAGTATTGTAAAGTATAAAAAGTCACAGTAAGGATAAGAATTGCCAATAAACCTAATGTGCACATTTTTATACTGCAGTAGGAAGTCTAAGTTCTCAGAGAGAACCCGCAAAGGCACAGGGAGAACATGCAATCTCCAAACAGAAAGGTCCCAGGCCTGGTGTTCGAACCCATAATCTTCTCACCGTGAGGCGAGAGTTCTAACCACTACCTACCGTGTCGCCCCATGAAGTAGTAATGGCAAGGCATAAAAAAGTCATAGTATTCACGTTGACATTTTAATGGGTTGTCTCGACAGAAATTAAACTCATACTTTGATATAGTATCCAACATTTTATATTTTTTCCTGTCACCAACCTAGCCTACAGAATACAGAAGCCAGGGTTAGCTTGCTAGTTACCACTAGCTAACATGGTTAAATAACATCAGTTGACATTTTTCTGGTGACGATAGGTACCACTGTCATATTCTCACATGATGTGAGCCTTCAGATAGCCCCCGCCCATTCAGTCATTAAAATGCTAGGACACATAAATCGGTTGTCTTGGAGACGTAGCCTTTTGTAAGGTACATTGGAATGATCTAATATGACTTTACTCCAAACATAGTGCGGACAAGTTAACTTAAATATTGGTAGGGACAATTCTGTCATCCCAAAAGGGAACATGTCCCTACTGTCCATATGCAAACCTATGCCCTTGGCCTAAGTACAGTCTCACAGACAGTAAGCTTAATCAAACTAAACTAAGATAGTGAAAAGGCTGAGTCTGAAATAATAAAGGGCACTATACAATATATAGTAGCCTAATAAGAAGAGATCAGCATTGTCATAGAGAGCATGCTGGCATGATGCATACCGCCTCACAGTAAGTCCAGTCTGAAAGAGACATAAACAGACTCTGTAGACTCTGTTTAAATCTAGATGTCAGGCTTTTTTTTTCAAAAGTCTACAAAGTATTTCAAGGTTGTAATTTGGCACAAAAGAATGATGCTTTTTCTTAAAGGGTTGTCGAGCTGGAATCTTGCAGTTGATTGTTTTTGTGGAGTCGAGTTTTTGTGGAGTAGAAGAAAGCTTTGCTCCTGACTGCTGTGTTCCCTATCTGTGGACTGCAGATAATGAGGTGGTATCTGTTAGCTGGGAGAGAGCAGCCCAGCCAGACCGCAGCATCAGTCCGGAGAGAATCGGCATCTCATGCAGTCAAACAGTAGCATAAGGTTTTGTGCGGTACATCCTGAATTCCTCCAGGTTTAATGTCTCCATCAAAAGAAGATCAAAAGGAAGGGATTAGAGCAACATAACAGAGGTAAGTGTGGAGAGGAGTCTTTGCTAAACTCCAGAGCGCTTTTGATAGTGCTCATCCCTGCCAAACCGTAGCCATGGCAACAGTGGAGAGGGAAGTGTGCGGCATTGATAAGAGTGCGACAGGGGATGAAGGGGTTGACAGATCATTTTGGAGAAGTCTGACCCTTCTGCAGAAGGACCGTCGTCTTGTCTGGGAAATTAATACCATACGCAGATGGTGTGTAGAGATTGACAGTCCCAATTCTCTCTGTGGGAGCAATTTAACACATATCATACTACAAAGTGTTAACTTCAGACACTAGTGAGGGTATTTTCACACTGTAAATGTCTGTGACTGTGGGTCCCTTCTTCGAGTCCTTTAGGATTTATCTACTGTGCCAAGCTTACTCTGCTTCACATTGTTAGGAGAATATGCACAAAACTCCACTACCATGCCTTTAGCCGGGCTTTAGCACGGTGCTACAGTATCACATGACATGCAGACATAGACGTTCAACATCAAGGGCTCCAGCTAAGGAAAGACGGGGTCACATAAGGCGAGAAATTAAATATCGACTCTCTTGCTCTTTGCTAATTTGTTAAAACTGCATTTCTTGCATAGTAGGATTTTGTGTAAGAAAAAAAAGACTGTAAAAAAGAAAACCCCTGGGAACTCTTCATTTCCTCTCTTCATCTCTGAACACATCAAGAGAGAGAAAAAGAGGAAGAGGAAGAGCAGCGTACAGTAGAAGGGCCTCCAGCCTGCCTCAGGGGCAGCAAGCCGGATACAGCGTATGATTTGACAAACAACGTTAGTTTTTGCACCACTGATTCAGGCAGAGTGTACTTAATTAGTAAAAATGGACACTAATTGAGCCCCAGCTGTATGTAGAAAAAAAAAAGATGTGAATCTCTGAGCACACACCAACCCAAGAGCTCCAAGTCTCTCTGATCCTCCTCTCCCCCCTGAGCTCCGTCTGTTCACTCACTGAGCGTAGCGGCTTGTTAGCACACTGGGAGATTTGTAAGGATAATGAAAAGTCGGGAGAAGATGGGAGATTCAGCATGAAGAAGAGGGAGTTTAAGACTTGTTCTTTGCTGGACAACATGTCCTGCAAGTGTTGAAATACCACTAAAAAACCCTCCATTTTTCATGACCAGTTTCACATGATTTACAATTCTCTCATGTCAAAATCAAGCTATGGAATTGCACGGTGCATTTCATAATACACAGAGAGCATCATTTGCACATTTTGTTCAGTGAAGGAGTGTCAAACAGTAAATATGATTTCAGGATCTCAGCCAGACTGAGTCAGCGGCTGCAGATAAATGAATGAACACAACAAACTTGAAAGCTGACTTTACTAAAACATGTAAATGAGCTTTTTGCTATGCTAATGAAAATGTAAATTTCCCCCAAAAAATAAACTATACAGCCAGAAGGCAAAGTAGAAACAGTTAAATACAGTGAATTTGTCTTTTCACGTCCAGAAGGAGGCTTCATGTTTTTTACACTGAATACAAATCTGTGGAAACGTTTTAAACCTCTAATTCAGTATATTTTTATTTTCACGTAATAATTGCCTTTAATTGTGTTACAGATGATATACTGACAGATGTTTCACACCGTGTTGTTACACACAGATGCTCTCACATGTCACACAGAATGATCGTGATCATTATAATCATTACATTTGTGTCACAGTTGTTTGTTCTTTTACAGTCATCTATCAGGCAGCATCATGCAGTATGTTGCCTAATGTGTCCCTTTAGACCCACTTAGCGATTTATCCCTTGAAACACAATTTAGGGACATAAAATAAATTCATTATGGCATGCACTTTAGGTCAAGAAAAAGTTAGAGTGTTGCCTCAGATAGATTTCTAAACTCTCTAAAGAATCATCTCTTTAATATTCAGTCTCATTTTGCACACGCACCCGTCATACAGCTGCTGACATCTTAAGTAAGGTCAAATGGCTAATCCAATCAGCCCTCTGGAACTGCATAATATTTTAGAAAACATAATAATGCATGACATGCTCACACTTAATAATCTACTTTCCTGTAATAAGACATAATTCCAATTAGCAACATGCCAGAAAACCTGTTAGATCTGTCTAGATGTACATAATTAAACTATTATAAGTGGTTAAGATGAATTATTTATAGCCAGTATGTTATGTCATGTTACACAGACAGCTGTTTCTCTTTGGCAGTAGAGCTTGCTTTTCATTCTCTCTACTTACTATATGTGTAAGAGATGGTCAGTCTGAAGGACATCTGCAATGCTGTGTTGATGCTGACTGGTGATGGTCTGCAAGCTTTTCACAAATGTGTCCCCAACTAAACTAAACTCAGTAGTTACACAGCTTTTCTGTTTCTAAGAAAAATGTTTTCTTGTGAGTTTTCGTGTCTTCATCGAATCATCAGAGTGTTGGCAGGAATTCAGATTGTAGGAGGACTGTAGAAGAAGAGACTTTCCTGCTGTTATTGGTTTAAACAATCAGGCAGAAAAACAGCAACTGGGAGAGCACAAGAGAGATATGAGTGTGTACAGATATGTGTTAAGGTAAAGAGGTAGAATATGGATGGTGAAGCTGTTCCTGACATGGTAAAGAGTCGTAAAAATCATAAAAATCATTTATGATTTTGACATTTTGACCTCAATATTTAATCATGAATAATAACAGTAATAATAATAATGAATATTTGATAATAATTTGATTTTACATTGATCATTACATGAGCTAAACAAACCTGGAGGACCTTTGTCAAGTCTGAGAAAATAACCCTGTTGATGTCATAGTGATGTCATCTCAGTCTGGGCTTGGCAACAACAAATTTTGAACATAAAATCTGTTTTGTAATCTGGTGGTATGGAGTTTGAAAGACGCGTGAATCTACCAGAAAGAGATGTTGTCATGAAAGACACGTTTGAGTTGTATTATGGGAAATGTAGGATCTAGTGTTTTTGGAGTTTGGCTTGTACAAAGGACTAAAAGTCAAGATATCTCTGCTTCTTCGGCTTCTTTTTTAAAATCTGTCCCTCGCAACTCGTCCAATTCTATGGGAGCACAATGCTGAATCTCTGGATGCATCCAAAGTCTGGCTTAATGTAAAGACAACAGGTTCAACAAGGTGAATGCTTCTTGCTTTAAGACACTTCAGCAGGGTGGGAATTGAATCAGTGTCACTTGAATCTGGATTTATAGTTGAACGCTGATCTCATTACATTTTTATGACTCACATTATGTTTTTCCTATACACACACACATCAGGAGCAATTTGTGGTTCAGTGTTTCTTAAACATTTATGGCACCACTTTTTAATAATAAATTACCAACTGCGTCCATAAGTTATAAGTGACTAATTATGGCATTATTAATAGTTAATAAATCATTTACTAAAGCTTGATGGATCAGTTATGAGCCATTAATAAGAACAACCTTTGGGTTGCCAGGTTGTGAAAGATTCCTTCCATTGAAGTTAAATGGATCAAATCCATTTATTAACAATTAATACTCTATTAATAACTTATAGTCCCAAATAAAAATGCTAAATACCTGCCAATTTTTCAAAACTGGCAAACCAACAGTTTATTAATAGCTTACAAGTGAGCTATGAAGCATTAGAAAATAATAAAGCCAAGTTTTTAGTCACAAAAAAAAGAATTGGCTCATATGCTGCATTAAAATCCTGAATAACAATAATATATTATTATAGCTTGATTTGCATTCGGTGTGTTTCATCATGGACACACTCATACAGTGTGGTAGAGGACAGAACTTTCACTAAATGTCCTTTAATAATATTTTGACACTGTTCTTCAATAATCTTTTACAATGTGATATATGATATACCTAGAACACAATGTATCCCAGTCTGGTATTCCCTTCTTTGCATACAAAAGAGGGAAAACAAGATTAATTAACTTGTTTTTAAGCCTTTTTGAAATGTGGTGCTTACTGTAAGCTTCTTTTTGAAGTCTTCGTCTTATAGCCGCAGTTTCCAGTTAAAGGTAAGTTGACCCTCTGTCTGTTATAGCTGTACAAAACGTACACTTTATCTCGAGTGATTTCCATTTCAGAACGAAAAAGACTACAGCAAGGACCAGAGTTTAATCTAATTCTAGGAGCTTGAATTTGCAACGTTATTCTTCAAAAATGTCCCGTACAGGTTACCAAGAGCTGCTGCACAATCAAAACAAGATATGAAAGTTTAGTGAAATGAAGGGCACACTTGATTTAATTAGGAGGGGGATTTTTCCCAGTGCCTATGAGTCACATAGTTGTTTTTCCACTACTGTGCTTTCCCATTATTTTCTAACATTCAGTAATGAAAGTCTGTGCTGATTGCAACCACACTGGTGGATCCTCTGCTCATTTTAACGCATTAACATAGTTTGCGACAACTAGATGAGCTCTTGATGAAAGCGTTTTGATTACAAAATGGTGGATGGTTATGACATGAAGGCTGGAAAACCTGTGTTAATTCAGCTCAGAAGAGTTTTATACTTCAGTTACTGATTGCACTTCTCCTAAAAAAAGACCCTTTAACACGGACACCAACACATTTTATATTACCATTTGCATTACTAGCAATTTTACAACCCTAAAAATGACATTGATTCAAACAAACAACAATTTACTATAATTCAAATATCAATAGTCTGTGAACTTGAGTGCTGATTTTCAGGAGCTTCAGGCTGATCGTAGCAGCATTATGGTGGAAAAAACAGCCCTTCAACCAGAAGAGCAACATTCAGTCCCCTGCAGGAAAGCAAAACACAGGATCCAAACACAGACTGTGACCTCTGACCTCCCTGTGGAGACAGGGAGGGTGAAAGAGAATTTACCAATGGAGATTATCTCACATTGTTACCCCTGGGTGAGTTTCAATGCCAATAAAATCAACCTTAAACATGACTCAACTGAGGTGTGAAAAAACTATCATCTAGTTGCTTTCAATTAAAATGAATTTGCTGATGAGATTCTATGCAGCCATTTAAATCAATAATTGAAGTATCAATGTGGCAGATTCATATTAAACGTTTGCTCTCACAGATGTAAATGATCATCTTGAGGATCCTGGTTTGAATCTATGAAAGGCTTTCCTAAGTATTATTACTTGTTTTGTTTTGGAATACATTAGGATACTTGCAATAATTTCAAGATATTATCATAATAAAAGTGGTAATTTGTGGATATACTATATTTTTCTTATTGGCAACAAAACAACAAAACTCATATAAAGACCAAAACTAACAATGTGCTTCTCTTTGTTTTTGCACAAATTTTTCTGTCATTTTTCCCGTGTTCAAAGGAGCGCAAGGCTATGAATGAACATGTTTGATTTCCAACACGTCTCGTGAACCAGTTGGTCTTGTTACAAAAGGTTCAGCAATTTCCTTAAAGATTTTACTTGCGCATTAATGTAGTTACCAGTAGAGTAAATAGTGCTTTTGGTAGGAATATTTTTAGGAGTGGATTAACACACATTCGGTGCCCTAGTGAGTACTTACAGCAGCAGAGTGGTGTATGTGGGACTGACTTAAAATAAACTACAGTGCCCATGTTCCTTGTAATGAAGGAACATGTCAACAGTGTGGCCCACTGATGTGTTTTTAATAGTTTTAATCGCTCTGTGACACAGAGGAATCAGCTAGACTGTATCAGGCTTTAGATACTTGTTAGCATGATCAGCTCCCTGTTGGTTTTGGTCTCTTCACGGGATTTATTGACAATAACAGAGATGTAGAATGTCGCCTGCACATATCATACATAAGCCTGTAGATTTGCTTATGGTCAAATCATTTAAATGATCAATTTATCTTTTTTTTTCCTTGTGGTCAAGACCCAACCTAGTTGCACTCTTTTCAAAGACTGAATTTATGTTTCACTATTATTTTTCTATGAATCGCAGCTGGAGACTAAAACCGCCTTCAGGGCCACAAACATGAAAACAGCAAGGTCAGTATTTACTCTGGCATTGGTAATATAAAGCTCATCTCAGCGCTAGTGTCTCCAATTACAAGAGACCACTGGGCTCGCTGCTCTTCCTTAATAGCTTCCTCCATATCTGACACTCTTCATTTCACCTAATGAGAGTCTTCAAGATGTGAATAAAGGTATGCATATGATTTGGTACACGGGCTGAAGATGAGGTATGCCTCGGGGCTCACTTCAAACAAGACAAAATTTGCAGCTCAAGAGAAATTCTGAGGCTTTAAACCAGACATCTGTTCTCCGTCCCTCATTGGGGCCAAAAGGAAGCAGCCTGGGCTCCGGTGCCAAGGAGCCTCTTGTGTAATTCTTTGCCAACTTATTTGTCACTGTGGCCTCATTGACCAGAAAACCAGCCAGCCACTCAGCCTAATGGTACGGTCATCTGTCGGTTCATCTCACAACTCGCACCTAAAACCTTATGACACAGAACAGCAGAGAAAAGTGGAGGAGGGAGAAGAAGGGGGAGGTAAAGGAGAGTGAAACTAAATCCCTGACTGGATTCACTCCCTGCTGTTAACACCGTAAAGCAACCTAAAGTTTACTGCCTGTCCATTTGCAAGCAATCCAAAGAGGGACTTTACTCTCCCAGGAAGCCTCGGAAAGCTCTTTAACTGCCTGACCTTCCTGTGTTTTTATGGAGCAGGGGAGCAATTTAACATGTTTTAGTTTCTCTGCTCCACCAGCTAAGATGCAAGAAAGTGATATAAGGCTGGAAATCAGCATCAGCTATCTGACTGTGAAGAAGGTTTCCATGCCTACAGTATTAAGAAGCTCATATCTGCCAGAAACATCTCGACCTCATTCGTCAGTGCTCAGCCCAGCTGGCCTCTTGGAAGTCTGTCCTGCTACAGTTTACTATAAAACTGGTTTGAAAGTGCATTATGCAATTACCTTGAAATCTAAGGGTCTGTAATAGAGATATTTAAGTACACAATGAAGCCGGGGCTGGAAGAGACATCTGACTGCATCAACAATAGACAGGGAGACAGGGTCGCAGAAAAGAAATCTCTGGAAGCCCGCTGACTCCCAGATAAAGAGACTGTCATACAGCCACAGCTCCAGTTTATCTTTTAATTAACAGCTCATACACCAAGACAAACACACCATCAATAATGCAACGGTAACATGCTACAATATTAATGTCAGATGAAATGAGGTAATTAGACAGGGGGAGCTATTTTAAGCACAGCTAGCACACAGAGCCAAAGTATTCAGTAAAAAAGAAAAAGGATCCCGCTAAAAAAAAAAAAAAAAAAGAAAAAAGAAAAAAGAGCCATGAGAGAAGGAGAGCAGCTGATCCCATGTGTGACTGTGGCCAAACAGGAGGCGACCGAGGGCCAACATTTTGTTTGTCAGGACGAACAAATGGTGACAAACGATGGCAAATTGGAGTGAAGGCCTCCTGCTGAGCTATGGTCTGCCCACTGGGGTCCCAATAGAGCAGAGGTGCTAGCTGGGAGAATGAAAACACACACACACACACACACACACACACACACACACACGTATAAAGTTATCGAAATGTAATAAAGTTCAAGGCGTGGCGTGCATACAGAAACAGCCTCTCACACAATAATAAGATGCTAGAGAAAGAAGCCATTGGAAGAGTGGCGGCACACACACAAAGGCTCCATGACTATCTAATCCAATGTTTCACATGAAAGAGTTGAGCTTCTGCTGAGGACTAAAACAGCATTTGGTCTAATCCTATAAATTTATATGATTGAGACAGATGGAAAGTAAGTTCTCTGTGTCTCTGCCTGTGGGACAAACCTCTAACCCTACACCCCTGGAGTGAAGTGAGGCTCTCTGCGGTGAGCAGAATGTAGAAGTGGTAACCACAACACAGTCATAAATAGATTCCAGGGGCCAGCTCCAGCCATGTACAAAATAGTGTATTTCATTTAATTGGCTGGATGAGACAAAGGTTTTTAATTTCCCCTGAGATCTGGGTTGCCAACTTTTGTTTTTACATTGCAGAGAAGAAGAAGTGCACTCAGAGCAGTGCCAGGAATTTACAATGCTCTCTCTTTCCACGGGCGATGCTGTGTTTTTTCTCTCCTCGGAGAGTTCCACAGATATTGGATTAATTATGCAGATGTTTAAATATCAACCCCGATAAAAGACTCTCACTAGTCTGTAAACCTTAGGTTGTCTGTGCTCAGTCTCCGAAGACCTATCATGGCATATGCTCTGGCACAGAGGACACACACTTACAGCTTTTCCTCTCTCCTTTCCCTTCCTCCCTCCTCCACACAGACAGGCCATTGTGTGCGGGCACAGATGAGATTTGCATGCATGTTAGACTGGATTACACATGCAGGCTCTGGGAACCTGGACCCCTGTGGTCTCCCTTCACTGTTTGGGCCCAAAAAACGGTGAGCTCTCCTTTCAATCTACAACTTCAAACAAATCTCACATCTTAATTGGCTCAGGAACATACAAAATCAAAGGTTAAATTCCTCGATTTGGGAGAGTGGGAGACAAAGTTTCAGAGTTTCTTTGCAGCTGCCTGCAGGAATTTGCCTCAAAATCAATCTCATGAGACGCCCCTCATCGTGTTTTCGCATCCATCAGTGATCAGATTCATAACTTAGGGAGATAAGAGTGTGCGAAAGGGTTAATCCTCTAAGTGATATGCATAATGAGAAGCTTAATCCTTGATCTGAAGATGCTGTGTGTAAGAGTGTGGAGATAGCAGATAAGAGCAGCCAAATCTCCTTAAAAATAGCCAAGGACACAACATCAGTCTGCCAGGAGATGTAACAAACATTTGATGAATTGATTTTAATTTCATATTGCTTCTATGTCAATACTTTCCTTGATCAGGTTTGTGTGTGTGTGTGTGCTTCGGTCAGGCCTATCCATCATCCATCATTATATTTATAGTGCATTTGTTGACAAGGAAACAGTACTGAAGTGCCTGCAAACACACAATAAAAAATAAAAAAACTCATCTCAAAGCACTTGTGTGTCATTACATTTATTCATATGAGCATTAAAGTAAATTGTCAAATGCTGTCTTCTTTAAGCAGCTAAGCCCTGCGGAGCCTCTCCGCTCAGCAGGATTATAAATGAGATAGGATTTAATATTGATCCTCGGCTGACCTCCTATGAAGTTCTCATCATTTTATAATATTCTTCACATATAGTGTTAATGAGATCAATGGGCTCCCACAGGTCCATGCGCAGATAAACCTTCACCTTAATGCTGTCAGACAACAAGCATGAGCAGGCTTTTTACTGCCACAGGAGGATAAAGGAGGGTGAAATGAAACATGGGGATTGGTTGTTTACTTGATTTGTTTACCACACTCAGTCATATGCAACAGTGAATAAGACGAGCTTCTTATTTTTCATCATTTCTTCAAGCAGGGGGCTGGACCGGCCGGCAACTAGCCACTGAAATAAGGTGTTAGTTTTGAACACTATTCTGTTTCGGCTCCGTAGCACATTGAGCTTTGCTGAGTAATGCCACCTTCAAAGGGCCAGACCGTGAAATATTGGATAATTTTTACCTCACACTGGAACGAAAGTGGTTGATGAGCAAATTTACTGTCAGCTCTGAGGCTCTCTGGTGCTGCTGCTGAGAAAAACAACCCTCTCTCTCTCTCTCTCTCTCTCTCTCTTCACAAAGCAACACCATGTTCATGAGCAAGCCACATACCTAAATGAGCCTGATAATTATCTGAATATATTTCCATTGCTATTACAATGGGGTCCAATCAATGAGCGAGGCTGCCTTAAACTCAACGCTTGTGTATGTCCCGAAGGCATTAATTTCACTAAGGCTCACATATGAGTACGGGGGTGGATGGTTGGTGTGGGTGGAGGCAATTGATTCAATGTATCTGAGGTGATGCCAGCCGCGCAGAATACAAACACACAGTGATATGAAATGCAGAGCGAGGCTACCTGAGCGACTGTAGCCTCGACACATATACATCCCCCCCGAGCACCGGCATCATATGTCATAAATCAAATCATTTGCCTTCCTGCCAGCTAGTCCTGTTTTTGATTCCAAAGCTGCTTATAAGAAAGGGGGACATGAAAAACTGTGATTTGTATTCATCGATACCGAGCCATGAGCACACACTGTCCCCTCTTCTCTCTTTTCTCTTTCCCCACTCCCCTGTCAGCTCATTAGTCGCCCATCTCGATATTGCTATAAGGTGTAGATTCAAACTCTCATCCAATTATGCCTGCTCACACACATAATACTGCAAATTAGATAAAGAAAAACTTTCACATAATTGGTCGCAAATTCCCCTCCTTGTGTGTGTGTGTGTGTGTGTGTGTGTGTGACAAGCAGTTCCTCTAAATCTCTCTCTCTCTCTCTCTCACACACACACACACACACACACACACACACACACACACACACACACACACATTATTGGACTTGTGCCACACCCTGGCAATGACATCCAGAAGTCAGAGCCTTAAGTCAGCAACAATGACGGTGAAACTGTAAATCTTTGACCAAGCTGGCAGGAGACCAAGCGCTGACATCTATTTAAAAAAAAATTTTAATGAATACTTTCACCAAGGAAACAAAATTACACCCTGAATAAATATATTCCTGTGAAATGAAACCTCTTATTAAATGATTTTTAAGGACAAATCTTTCTGCACAAAATATGGATTGGGGGGTGGGGGTGGGGGTGGTGAATCATGGAATATGAATATAGCTGGCCTGATTCTACTCCCCACACCCTCCACCCCACCCTTCATATTTTTCTCCAAACGATAACTCATCTATCATCTACGAGCCATTAACAGCCATCCTCAGTCCGGCTAATACCAGACAAAGAGGGGGGGGGGGGGGGGGGGGGGGGGGGGGGGGGGGGGGTGAATCATGGAATATGAATATAGCTGGCCTGATTCTACTCCCCACACCCTCCACCCCACCCTTCATATTTTTCTCCAAACGATAACTCATCTATCATCTACGAGCCATTAACAGCCATCCTCAGTCCGGCTAATACCATCAGGACGAGAAGAGCCACTCTCCGCCCCTCTGCTACCGCTAACATAATTGTTATACATTGGCTCCAGTCAAATGCTGTTTTCCTCTTTGTGACCAATTAGCTTTATCTTTGTTAGATGACAGCGTCAATTTGCCTTCTGAGCAAAAAAAATGAAAAAAGCCACCGGTAAATTCCCCTTTGATAAAATGTGAACATAGTTTATTAAAACATTACTGCATGAATTGTGTTTTTTGGAGAGATTTTTTTCTTGGAAGCTCTGGGTGTTATGATTATATATCAATAAGAAACACCCCATTATTTTTTATGTAATAATTCACCATTGTTTTTCCAATATATTTTATGAACCTCTGCCTCTGGCTTCACATTACCTCAGGAAGCAGGTGCTTTTGGTCGTGAAACAGACATGAGGATCCCATTTTCTGCACTCTGCCTTTGCAGAGGAAATACAGTATATTTGCATGATTATGTTATTCTCTCCTGTTCATTACTTCCACCAGTCACGTCAAAAAATGCTATTAATATGGATGGATCATTCTTGGTTTAAGACATATCTAATTCTGAGAAGAATATGTTTCTTTGTGTTGCCTCTACAGTGCTACAACCTACAAAACTGACCTTACTAGATTAGCTTCCCTTTGTCCCCAAACAAAACATTACCATTATAGAGCATGGTGTTACTGTTGCCTTAGAGCAACAATGGGAAACTTAATTTTTTTCCAACAAGTTATCTTGATTTAAAGGCGTTAAATGGTCAAATTTATCCTAAAAATGTGCCCCCCCCCTAAAAAATGCAACATCATAACAAAGGAGAGGTTGTGAGGGTCAAGAAGTCTGTGTATCGTCTCAGAGTAACGATAAGCGCAGAGATAAACCACCCAGGTTTGGTGTAATCTGTACCTCACAACAATCAAGGATAAGACTAAACTGTAGTTGCTTCACTGTTCAGTTCAGTGTACATCAACAACAGAAGTAAAGCACTGAACACCGACTAGTGGTTACAGCTACCAAGACATTTTTACAATCCACCGAAATAACCGCACGTAACCGAGTTATTCTTCCTCGACGTGGCATGAAAACAGTTAGTATATAGAAAGCAGACTGAGCCATTTATAGCCATGTAGTAGTACAACACGGGGATACTTCCACTAAAGCTCTGCTACACCTTCATCTGTTCCACAACCAGATCCACAGAGTAACAGGGATTCCACACTCCAATTACATAACATCATTTTATCTTTGGCTTCTTACTTTCCTCCTCACAAAACTGCATCTCCATAGCGACAAACTCTCATCCATGGTTCACAGAAATCATCGTTGGCTTCTGCATCAAATGGTTGTTCTGTGTATCTTTAAAATTTCATAACTTGTGCGTCTGTGCAGACCTTTGTTATATTTAACATAAAAGTCCATGGCCTCTGACTTTTTTATTCATGTCCTTGGGGGGTTGTGTGCCGCCTCTATAGGCTGTTACAGAGGCTGAGCCAGAAGATACTTGACTGCACTGATCCAGACTGTCTTGTGTATGAAAGCAGGATGATCACAATAAAGCACAAGTGGTTTGTCTTGGTTTGTCTCATATTCCGGTGCCACATAGAAAAACCTCTTACCGTTATCATTTTAAATTATATAATAACATAGAGTTGATGCAATCTCTTTAGAGGCCTTTTTACTATGAGTGATGGGGTCCTACATGAATATACTATTTTCTACCAAAGTCTTTCACATGAAAGATTTCTGTTCTCACTTTTTTGAGGTGGGCGGGACTTAGTTAGAAAAAGGTGATGTCACATACTCCTGAGAACCAATCAGGATTTAGCAACATTTGAATCAGATGACAGTTGATGGGTCAAGTTACCGTTGATCAAATCTGGTCAAACCACACCCACCCAGCCCTGAGTGTGATGCAACTCTGCATAAACACAAAAGACAACGTCAGCTGGTGAGGTACAGTGTATTTACCTCTTGTTTTATTTTTATATTATATAATATATTTATGTTAAAATGTAGGGTAACATTAGCAGAAGTGATGAATGTGCAAACTCAGTGATGTCATGGTTACACAGCTCAAGACATCAAAAGTTTGCTAACTAACGCTAGTTAACATTAGCCACCAGAAGCTACTGGTCATACCAGTAACCAATGACGCTGCAGCAGCAAAAGACTTAAGTATATTGAATTGAGCAAGGATGCATTTTTACTGCTCATGAATTCAACCTTTAAACAGTGAGAGGAACAATGTGCTTTATCTCACATATCTCACATATCTCACATATCTCACCTAGGAAATGTTGATTTTTTTTTTTAAAACGAATTGATGCTTGTTGAACAGTTAATATTTAATATTATAGAGAAAAACTGAAGATTGAAATGAAAGTCTTCTGGGGCTTTAAAAATAGTTTTGTATATTTAGATTGTTGTATAGGAGTTTCTTTAAAAACACAAGACAGCAGGAATCATGCTGAAAAAGCGAGTCAGTTCAAAGAGAGTAAATTCAGGCTTGACCTGATTCTATGCACCCTGTTATCTCCCTTAAAATGTCAAGTACCTGAATACGCTGATCAGGGCATGAAAGTACTTATATATATTATGTCCTTGAGTCCCTGAGATTAGAATTTCCATTTTAGGCGAAAAGCCTTTGGAAAGCCAAATATCACATGCTGAGTGTAGAAAACTGGAAAGGTTACTGAGCCTTATCTGCAATTATGCAAAAACACAGAGATTGGCCGAACCCATGTTCATTGGTACAAAGGGAATCTACAATGCCTTGATGTTGCTTACAGCATTCTCCTGTTAGATGCAGATGTGTAGCATACAGCACATCCTAGAGGAGAATATAGGCAAGAACAGCTGACTATACACTACTCACACCTTGTCATGTTTTGAATTATGAATATGGTCAATTAAACTTTAAATCCCCCCATAGTAAAAAGATAAAGAAAGCTAATTAACAAGTATTTTTTTTAAATTAGGTTTTAATGCAAGAGCTTCTCATTTGCACATAAAATATAGAGAAATAGATCCAGATAAAATCAAACTGGTTTCATTAGATCCAAGGCTTTGTGTGTTAGATCTTAACAATAAAAGTGCTCAAATTTCCTCCAACACTACAAGTAAATACCAAGAAATCTGTACAGCTTCATTCTCTTTGACCCTCCTCTTCTATCAGCTACACTGACATGGAGCTGCTAAGATGTTGACAACTCCACTTCTGCACTCATTGTGTCAACTGTTTCATTTCCAGAGGGATTTTTTTTATTTTTTTTTTTATTTAGAGGAAGAAAGACTTGGGACAAGAAACAAAAATTTTGGTACATGGGTCACATGAAGATACCTGCTCTCTTATCTTTTCATCAGCACATGGGAATATAAATAGTTCAGTTTAAAAATAATGGCTTTCATCTTCAATTACGCCCCTGAATATTCAATATGAGAGCAATGGTGCCCTCTTGTGTAAAATATAATTAATAGTCCGGTGATGATGTACATACAAGACGGATTCTAATAAAAATCTTCATATACAGATAACAAAGGTTGTGCATTGCTTAAAACATACGGTATTTTACCTGTGCAGTGTGATCACCTCTATGTCAGGTTCTGAGGTACAGCAGGTTATCTGAACATTTTTATTCCACACTCATACATTTTCCTCTGCAGCGAACTTATATCGATTCTCTCTCCGAAGTGAAGGGCATTCCCTCTGTCCGACTTTAGCCTCTCCTGCTCTTCAGACAGACCGCAGCTCTATCCTCCGCTGTCAGAGCTCTGGGCATGCTGCACTGCCCTGGGCTCAATCAGGTGATCGTAGGACAGTGCTGTCATAACCTGCAAAAATGTACAGCGTGATATGGCTTTAGAGAATAGACAGCACCAAGTAATAAGTAGAGGCTATCAAAGACATGCTGAGTTAAGGGTTTTACAGGGAATTACACCCCATAGCTACAGTTTTTCAGTTTGGGTATCTGGAAAAGAAAATGTTTTCTTAATCCACAGCTTTGGGATTCAAATGGAGAAGGTACACTGAGGGGGAAGAGTCAATTCCAGCTCCTAGAAAATATAAAAATTAAAGCAATAATAAAACCTTTGTTTGGAAATACACTCATTTGCTTTCTTGTTGAGAGTTAGATGAGAAGATTGATACCACTCTCATGCCTCGGCAGTAAATATAAAGCTACACTCAGTAGGATAGCTCATCTTAGCAGGAACCGAATGTACCCCAACACATAACCCCACGTAAAACCACAAATTGTAATTTTTATGTTGACTTTTGTAAGCATTAAACATAACTTGTTATCTACTGAGCTTTAGAGGTACTGGAAGGCGTATTTTAAATATGAATCTACAGACAGTAGACAATTAGCTTAGCTTAAAGACTCAAAACAGAGTGAAATAGCTAGCCTCGCTATTTTAGACAATTGAAAAAAAAATTCCTAACGCCACTTCCAAAGCTAACTAATTAAATATGATTAAAAATAACTAAATAAATAATAAAAATAATAACTAATTAAAGTCTTTTGTTTTGGAACTGTCTCAACAAATTAAATATGAAGTGTTTTATTAGTGAGCTAAAGATTGTTTCCAGTCTTTGTGCTAAAAGTTAAGCTAACCAGTAAGCTAACCAGCAGCTGGATGTAGCTTTATATACAGTTTATATCAAACTATTACTTAGTATGGGGCGTCGAGTGGCACAGTTGTTTGAGCAGGCGCTCCACATGTAGAGGCCACAGTCCTCGCTGCAGTCGGCCCCGGTTCGAATCCCCGCATGTATTACTTAGTACTATTAATACTAGTTCAACCCACTGCAAGAAAGCAAATGAGCATATTTCCCAAAATGTACTATTCCTTCATTTCAACATGTTACCACTTTTCTATCTGATTGATGCAATTAAATGTCCAAAGGAGCAGTGTTCTGCTTACTGTGATCATGATGAGGAGAGCTAGCATCATGCCCAGCATTATGTACAAATTATTGGTCAGTCCTCCAGCCCACAGAGGACCCAAGATGGTGGCCAGGCCCCCAATGGAGCGTCTGACACCTTGGCTGAATCCTTTAGGAGACACATCACCAAGAATTACAGGTTAATTATTTCATGTACAAGCATTAAAATATGGCTCTTTGCATCACATATACGCTGAGCAGCAACCTGTTGTTTTAATAGGCGACGTTTAATCAAGCAAACAGCGCCAAGGTAAAATGAGCCAACCTTGTGTTTTCTCTGCAGTGACTTTGGAGAACAGAGACACCTGAGACACGGCCACGAAGGGAAGCCCCAGCAGCTGCAGAAACACCCCGATGATGAAGGCTGTCAGCTCCCATCCATAACCACCTGGCAGGGATGGAAAGATAATACCACAGTATGACTGAATTACAATTGTTTGCCCACAAATTATATACATTATACATATAAAATTACATTTACAGGCTGTAATCATATACCACCTCTCACATATTTATAATGAATATATTTTGTAGCCCTCACAGCTATTAAATCATAATATTTTGTTGCTTTTTATTCCTGATATGTAGTGATAATGATTAAAAGTGTGTGACAGATCATACTTCAGTTGTCCAGCCCCTCTTCTCTCAGTTTTTAAGTTCCTTCCACAAATGGGTTGGCACCACCAGAGATGGCTCTATCTGAAAATGAAACCACTGCCAAGCTGGCAGCCACTACATTTTTGTTCTCTGCTGCTTTGCATCATGCACATGTTTGTGTGAATTTGTGCCCACTCAAACTGTTGGATGTTCCTGCATAAGCTGAAAGTCTATAATCTTACAATCAAAATTCATTTCACCCAGTCAAACATGTTTCTTTCTAAAGGAAAATATTCACTTTTCTTCAGGTGTCTGCATTGTAGGTTCTATTTCTTTGTCTGGTTGATTTAACTGTAATTGTAAAAAAAATTAGCAAACATGTAGGATATGCTTTAACAAATAGCATTTTTGTCTAATTAGATTACTGTAATCCTTTTATATGTACTGAGGCACTCCCCAGCTCCAGCACCTGTTACTTATAATCAGAGCGATAAACGTGACGAGCTGCAACAGACGTAGGCCAACATGACCGTACAGGATCCAGTTTGCCTGTATGATCTCCTGCTGGCCTGCCAGAGCCTGAATGATATCATTTACAGAGCACATTCAATTCAGTCAGTGTGTAACCCAATATGGCTCCGCTGTGCTCTACACATCCGTAGCACAGAAAGGATTTGGCACAGTGTACGAGCCATTTTTGAGTCTGTCTGTGCCTTTGCATGTGTGTCTGGGCGTGTTTGCATGTTTTCCTGGACAAGTAAGCACCTCGAGGGTTGCAGAGGAAGATGAGGCACCAGATACAGGCGGTGCAACAGATGACCAGGCCCACAGCCAGAACTGCTCGGTCCGCCACCTTCCTGCTCAGCCAGCGCACAAAGAAGAAGCCCAGGATGACCTCCACCCCACACAGGCTGTACATCAGGCTGTTGCCCAGCTCACCGAAGCTGAAGTAGCGCTGCGTCATAGGAGTCACCATGGTCTGGGGATTTTTAGAAAGATTTCACAAGGTCAGTCAGTTAGATGAAGTGATTCAGTCAGAGGTAGAGGAGGAGAGTCTTATTAGAGCTGAAACAAGCACCTTTTAAGTCCTTCAAAGGCTTCATTCAGTCCAGATCAAAAGGAGTGTTCTGTTTTGATATTAAAATGATTAGAATCCAGGTCAGCACTGTGTGACTATTCAGTCACCACAATTTAATGAGGAGAGAAAAAGCCTCTTCATTTTTCAACATAGGGATTGATTATGTTCACTTGTTACATTCGTTTTACTTTGAGCATGAAGCGATACTTGATTATTTTCTCAAAGTAGCAGCACAGGTCTTTCCAGGTAAGGCTCAGATGGATGCAGTGTGGATGAAACCCTGGGTAAAATACTGTGACATTGTGTGAAATGTTTGGAAACTTGGGCTGATGGATCTCAACGGTAACTGCTCTCACCTCCAGCGCTGTCTGATTGAAGAGAGTGATGAACTGAGCCGTGAGGAGAACAACCACCTCCTCTCTCAGGAACTCTGCAGAGTGAGAGACAGAGCGATATACTGAAAAACCAGAGAAGCCGAAGAGAAAACCATAAAACAAGCTCAAGTGGTAACATGAAATTGAAAGTTTCGACTGGCAAGGTTTGTCGAGATAAAGAAGTTTAAAGAGAAAAGAAAACTTGGACTATCTGAAAGTAATCTTTAGGCTGAAAGAGGCAGGCGTAACGAATCCTGGCTGGTTGGTCATGTTGATCCTCTAGTCCAATAAACTGTATTTCTTTTCAAGAGATAAGTGTGATTTCTTTTTTTCTTATATCCAAAACGATAACACAAGAAAAAATGTATTTTTATAAATTCCAGATTTTGACACCAGCTTTTCCTGGAACGCAGACTCCCTTATGGACTTGGAGAGGAGGGAAAAGGAGCTGGGCTCGCTGCTAAATTTGGACATACGTGCCAGATGGCTGGAAGAATGGCTTGATATTACAGTGTGTGATCTACTATGGTTGAGTTTCCTCTGTTTAGTGTTTGCAATGTTATTTCACATGAATTAGTTTTTGTATACTTTTGCATGTGTATGTGCACATATACATATACAGTTTGTTTGTAGGTAAATGTGTGTTAATAGGGCTCCTCAGGTTCATTTCCATAAAGTTGAGAGACTTATTAAAAACAAAAAAGCAATGCAGCAGAGATCAAGATACCCTGACTTTAAGTCACTATTGTGAGTCTACATCCCAAAACAGAATTGTCCAATTATCCCTTTAAACTGTTTTTTATTATTTATATACTGCTTATTAATTGTAAATATGGAAGGTTACAATAACATGATACTGATGCAAGTGAAAGTATGTATGCATACATGTGCACAGGGGATTTGCACATGTGTAGAAATACTGACCCAGTTCAGACTTAATGCTTTGGCAACAAATAGTATGACTTTCCCTTATCTTGCCAATACACTCAATATTCATTTAAAAAGAAATACATAAAAGAGGTAGAGGGAAAGAAAGACAGTTGTATAATTTTCCTTTTTCCAAAGGCAAAACTTCATACAGGTTTTAATTTCGTTGATCTTTTCTCCACGACCCGAACCAGAAAAACAAGACTTGATGGAAGAAAGTGAAAGATCTGTCCGAGTTTCAAAGGTTCCTCACTAATGCACAAAAAGTCAAGGAAGATCAATAATTCACAAGAGCCAATACCAGACATGCTGTAACGGCTAACAGACACTCATATAGTATATGCTAGAGCTGCAGATGTTCTCCAGTTTTGCAGATTTTCTTTAAAACAAAATGGAATCAATAAGACGAATGTTGGCCACATTAACAATTCTGCCTCCATTTCATCCACAGGTCAACCACAGCAAGCCAGTCAATAAAAAAGGAAGTCTGCTATCCATCCCTTTGCCACATCTTCAAAGAGTGAGAGAATCGATGCAGCAGTTTGACACACACACATGCACACACACGTGCACACACAGACACACAGACACACAGACACACAGACACACACACACACACACACACACACACACTCATACTGAGACACACTTTCCATTCTCCAGTTCTCTCTTGAGGAATTCTGCATGGCACGTCAGATCAGATTCCCTGTGTATTGATTGGTCTTGTGTGTTTGTTTCTGGTTTATGTCAGAGTGTGTATGTGTGTGTATTATATATGATGTCAGGTGTCCTATTGGATTAGTGTTATAGTAAGTTTACATAGGATACAAGCAGTGGTTACCACTATCGATTAACTTCTTATGTACTTTCTTAGTCTCTCTCTCTCTCTCTGCATGTGTGCGTGTGTGTGTGTGTGTGTGTGTGTGTGTGTGTGTGTGTGTGTGTGTGTGTGTGTGTTTGCAAGAAAATCAATAGAGCAGATAAGAAACATGTGCACCGGCAGTGACACGTCTTCCTACCTGAACCCCACAAACAGAGCTGAGGAAAACTGACAGTCATTGCTGAGGACAGGCGTGTCAAACCTGCTCGCTCACCTCTGCTGGCGCTGAAGTTTCTGAAGGGGTTCGAGACCGTGGAGGAGCCATGGATGGGCTCCGTCTCAGACGAGGTGGAGATCTCCAATTGGTTGGAGCTGACAGCTCTGTAAGTGTGCACCGGCTCCTCATCGGAACCCATCAGCGGCACCTCCTCCTCATCGTCCTCCTCCTGTTTCATCTCCACCATCACGGCTCCACCCTCTGAGCTGATGGGTGGTACATCCCAATACATAGCCAGGACAACGCACTGGAGCAGCATCCACAACAGGCACATGAAGATCTGAGAGTATGGAGGATACAGACAAGAATATTTTAGAATTTAACATAAAAAAATGCTCTTTTCCTGACATCAGAATCCTAGAAAACTATCAGGAGAGATGAAGTATTTGATATACGGAGGACAATGTTAAAAAATAAATCAACCCGGAACAGTTAAATCAAGAGACATGCAGTGTCAAATTATGTGGGAAAATGGAAGAAGGCGTAGAGAAGCTTTGTTATTTCTCATTTAAGCTAAATCCATGCTACAGGTGTTTTATTCAGAGACCCATGAGATGGAAATAGATCGATATGGGTTGTTACGGGCCTGAGTATTGCTGCAGGTGTTTTGTATTCTTACTCAGAGGAGAACAAAAACTACATGTGAGGCAGCAGGAGTGCAGAATGCTCAGCGACTATTTCTGTAGATTGTTTCTGTATTCATGAGGCTTTTGTAGAACCTTAGATTACTGATTATGTGGATGCTGTTACCCCAGGAGACGTATACTTGTTCACAACAAAGGGCCCCAGTTTGAAATCACACAGCCGCAGGAACAGGTTGAACGCCGGCCCTGGAGAGACAGGAGGAAGCACTTTAAAGAGGAGATGGAATAAAAACAGAGGATGTGTGGAGACAGTATAGCCTCAACCTTGGTGATTTTATTGAATGTCTTCTTCTCACAGTTGAAACTGCACATCAAAGAAGACATCACAAAATCTCTCTCTGTCTGATATTTCTCAGAGGACAGAGGAGGTGGAGAGAGTTGAGGTGACACCTCTCTCTGCGGTAAGATGAAGGGTGGGTGTGGGGGGAGGGAGGTGGAGGGGGGACAGACCGACAAGGAGGCCAGCTTGTCGACAGGCCATGATGGCAGCGAAGATACTGGCACGCTCCTCTGGCCGAGTGCTCCGAGTTAGGAAACCAAAGATGGAGGAGCCTGCTCCTGCGCCGACACCTGAGAGATGAACAGCATCCTTCTGTTACATGGTCTCAATGTCTACATGTTGCTGGTACAGTACATGCTCAGGGTGTTCATTACATGTATGTGTGTGTGTGTCACCTGCTACAAGTCGACTCCATAACAACAGCCACTTTGAATATCCAATAAAGTACATGAAGTTACCTGAGAAATGAAAAATAGAAATGAAAAAAATGCATCTCCGTTTCAGACAAATGCTCGACTTGAATGTCAGTTTTAGCGATACTAGCAGCAGCATAGCTAAAATGTAAAACTGTCTTGGGTGAATTGCCATGACATTTTGTACAGACATTCATGGTGCCCAGAGGATGAATCCTAATGACTCTGGCTCACCAGCAAATGATCATTTATGATTGTGAGTGAAACAACTCAACAACATAGATTGTCATGAAATTAGTTTTCCTCCAGATAAATTGTGACAACCTCAACATTTTATCTAGTGCTATCAGATCAAAGTTTAAATTTCTCCAATACTTTGGTTTAAATGCCTGTAAATCTAATGAGTTTCAGCTGTACTTTGTATTTAGAACTAATTAGCAAATGTTAGCATGCTAACACGCTAAACAAGGTGGTGACCATAGTAAACAGCTACTACACATTGACTTGTTAGCACTGTCATGACATGCTAACATTAGCTTTAAGCTATTATTTAAGTAGTAATATTAGTAGTAGTAGCTGGCATTGTCGTCGACTCTTTCTCGTTATTATCTTTACAAAAGACAAAATATTAAATATAAAATAAACATAGGCTTACATATAAAAACTATATATGAAACTTATTTTAAATTGGAACAATTTTATATATTGACATACATGTCTAGCCCAGACAAACGTAATTTTAAGTATGTATGTTTATATCGTAGATATATGTTGTGTAAATATATATCCATCCAAAAGCCTGTCAATATATGTTGATATTATATACAGTGGGTGTAAAAGTCTGAAACCACTTCCCAAGAATGGGAAGATATTAAAATTAATAAGAAATTAATAAGAAAACATATTCATTTTTATATGTATGTTGTTTCAATACATTTGCAAATAAAGCCTAGACTAAATATATATTGTTAACATATATGCTTGTAACATGTTATAGGCCAACCATATAAAAGTTAATCAGATATTTTTAATAAATGTGCATGTACAAATTTTACTATGGGTGTTTCATATATGTTATAAACATATATCTTCGTATTTCCAGAGGATGCATATATGTGATAATAATCTATCCCTTTATAGGTAACATATGTGGCAACATCACTCCTGATATAGAGACATATATGTAAAATATTACATTTCTCTATGGGCAGCGTTTTGTCTGAATGACTAATCTGCATTACAACCAACATAATGAACTCAAATGATCCCCATAATGCATTGTAAAGAGCAGTCTATAATTTGTGTTCACAAACTGAGAGGTAACTTCCATCATGCACTGCGCAGACAGTGTGAAAAAAGGAACTAATTAAAAGGACTGACCTAAGACCTGAATTTTTTGAGTCTGTTATCTGAGGCACTTTATAGTCCTCTACATGGAATTCACAGTGTTGTGTGTGGTGAATAGTAAATGAGTGAATGGTTTCAGACAGAAACCAAATAAGAGCTACAGAATATCTCTCAACAACTGAAAACATACGCTAAATCTCTGTCATGTGATCTGACATCTGGTGTGACTACTCACCGGCAATCTCAAAAAGATTAGAAAAAAGAATGATGGACTTTGTGGTTTTGCACCGGTCTGACCAGAACCCAAAAAGCGGGCCTGTGAGCAGCCCGCTCAGACTGAAAGCAGACAGACCCAGACCCAGGAAATAAGGAGGGGCCTCCAAAATCTGCAGGTACCTCCATATTGTAGGCAGAATGACGGCTGAGACCACCAGAGACAAATGATGAAGGACGAGCACGGAGGAAAAGGAGGGAGATGTGTAAATGACAAGCTTCGTTTACCCACAGCAAAATATATTTGAATTACATCAGATGCCATATCCTCAGTGATGTGAGCATACAGCCAAAATGCCAAGCACATTTTTTTTTTCCAGTCTGCTTTAATGAGACCATTATCACATGTCTTCAAGTCTATAAAGCTGTCATAATGAACTTACCATACTCAATGCCGCTCAGCATGAATATCAGTCCAATGGTAAGAAAAGTTAGATTCCTCTTTTGGTGATTATCCATTGTGTTCAGTGGCTTACTGCCTTTTATACACCAACCTCTGACTGCACATGTTGTTCAGAAATGTTGTTCAGAGACTTAATCAGATAACAGGAGACACTGTGTATCCAATTACCACTGCTGGCCCGGATAATCAGAGGAATTTGTTGCACCATTGTACAAGACCATTTCAGAAACTCACACAGATAGTAAACAGAGATCATATAAAGCTTCTGCAATAGAAGAGGCTCAGCAGGGGTGAGACATGAAACGCAGGTCAGAACACATCAAATCAGCGTTGGAGAAACTTCAGTCCAGTTTGAAATGAGTAGTCCATTTCCATTAGGCATTTATGTTAAAGATGAAATTCTGTTTGAGACACGTCCACGGTGCGGCACCATGCAGTGAGCATCACGGACAAGGCAATGTCTCGGGTTACTAGGTGAGGTAAAGTACACTGAGCTTTATACATTTTTAATCTTGTTTTCTTCAGTTTCATCAAAAGCACTTGGTTCTCCAACAACCCTGTGAAGAAAAGTGCAAGGCCTGTATCTTCTCTTTTGTAGGTTACAGATATGAATAACTTTGCTGTTTTTGCAACCAAAAAAAAAAAAAGAGAGAGAGAGAGAGAGAGAGAGAGAGAGAGAGACTCCTTTTGCCAGTTCACAAACACAATAAATCAAATATAGTCATAAAGCTATAGAGGTAATAAAATATATCAGATAAACCATGATAACATTTGCCAGAATATGGGGCTTTAACACCAGAGTGTGTGATAAGAGAGAATATTCAAAATAACACTCTATTGTATTCAATACTGAATATATTAGGTATGACATTGCTGTCTGTTATATTGAATGGTTGGCTCCATTTCCAAGCTGCTGTGCTGTTCCTAGCCTTGGGCTTGTTATATTAAACAGAACTGTCACCGAGTTAATACCTCCATATGTTTTTCCTGCAACCCATGAATAATACAAGGAGTTTCGATTGTTTGAATAACAGATATAAACTTGCTCAGTATGTTGCACTCACACACTCACAAGGTGTCGGGACAATCTGACAGGTCTCAAGCTCAACAGCCCAACGGGATAATGAGATGTCGCAGGACACATGTGTTTGGGTCAGTATTTTTTCTGAATGTGTGCGTTATTGTGTGTAAAGATGGTTGATCTGACTTACAGTTGCCACTTTATGCCTCCTCCTTCTTGTCCTGCTCTCTGCCCGTCCTTCAAGCTGACTTAGTTTCAGTCTGTGCAAAAAGTTAATAATCAAGAAGCGATTCAGGTTTTCCATGACAAACTGCTGTATGCAGCTGAGCCTCACGGGCCCACTGAGAGGCTATTAGCATCCTACCTGCCTTACCTGTGGTGGTTTCTATAGAAACACACATGAGAGTGGAAGGTGTTGTTGCACTCACCTTTGAGCCTTGGTAAACAACAGGGAGTTCCCCGGTGAATAAACTACAATCTAGTCCTCTCAGTCAGTCACTGCGCTGCACTGGAGCCTGTTGAAGACACGGGATGATCTGTGAGTTGTTGACAGAAAGACATTTGACTTTCAGATAGAGAGGAGCTTGTTAGGTGGCTACACTTACTTGGAGCTAGGAGGTGGCAGCGATAGGAGTGGGCATGTTCTTGAGCACAGCTTCTCCCCGGAGGTCGTTCAGCATCCCCATTAACATCAACCTGCAGGGTGCTCGTAGGCGGCAGACACGGTAAGAGAGGACAATCGACAGAGCCAGGCAGCGAGGCTTTGAAAACAGTGTTGGGAGTTCATTATGAAGGAAACACACCAGTGAAGTTTAACTCTTCAACTCTTGGGCAAATATGAGTATGTATGATTATACTTACTTTATTTGTTAGTGCTGTAAAAAGAGAGGGGGAGAGTTAAGTAGTTAAATATGCAAAATGCATAGAGCTCACAGCTTTGTATTGATTAAAATTCAATCAATATTCCACCGATTCTACACATAAAGTTAAATGTACTTGTCATGGAAACTACTATCAGTCTGTAAACACTTCTTCTGTGGCCCTGGAGAAAGTTTCCAAGAAAATAATCCTTGTTGAAGGTACCTTGTGGAGTTTTTGTCTACTAGCTATTACGAGTGGCTTTGGTTTTGTTTGTATCACAGTGGTGACATAATACACCATCTATCTGCTGGTTTCACGCTTTCCTGCTGATTGACATTTGGCGGACATGCACCCGTCCGTTAACAAAGACAGTGAAGAGGAAGATCACTCGTAAATAAGCATGGATTTATACCATACAGGCTTACTTCCTCCTCTCTCAGCCTTCTCTCTGGAGCTCTAGTAACAACAGGTCAATGAGCCAATCAGAAGAGAGGTTCTGAGCCTCTCTTCTGATTGGCTGCCTGTTTTCTGAGTGACCACATAAAAATATAGCAGATTTCAGGTAAACAATAAGGCTGTGTCCAAAGTGCTGTATGAACATATAGTGACTATTATTATACCCTATATAGTGGACTCGTAGTATCCAAAATGCAAAAGGTAGTGTACAACTGATGGTCACTAACCAAGCAATATACGTATACCATCATGTATAGCAGTTGCGCTGGAAGACAGAAAAACTGTGCGGAGAAAATGATCCAAGTAGTGTCCAAAAGTATTTTTCATTTTACCGATGAACATACAGTCCTCTACATTGAACTCCCTGGAGAGTGAGTAGGGAGGAGTGAATGAGTGAGTGATTTCAGACACAACCTAAGAGAGATCAAATCCTGCAAGGTTTGATGGTGGCTCTGGGTGGGCGGGGCTTGTTACGGGAGTCCTGATGGCTCGTTTTGAGGCTCAGTTTCTGATTACAGGCTTTGTGCATTTCCCGGTGGACTGAGTGATACTTTCACAGTATTAATATAGAACCTACATCAAAAAAGACATGAAAATCTCACTTTATACTATACTATATAAGAGCTTTAAGTGAAATTTCTCATATTTAAAAAAGAAAAAAGAAAAAAAGCCTGTGTTATGACTCGGATATCTTGGCCTTGATTGTGATTTCTCACAAGTCACATGGAAGTAAAATACTAGACTGACGGTGAAGTGTATCTCGTCACTGAACAGATTTCTGTTTATAGCTAAGAAATGCAGATAAAGCACTAGTTTTGACTGGTTAAATTTTTATGAGCTCTCTGTTGTGCAAAGCTGAGTAAAAAGAGGAAATCCTAGGGGAAGATGTTTTTTTTAAATATTATATGGACACACAAGCAGCATCCAGTTCAAACTTGCTAATAAATATCAATCTTTGTACTAGATCTTAAGTGTTTTCAATTTCAAAAATATAAATCTAACTAAATCTGTTTTGTATTTTCTCCCTGAAGAGGAATCATGTTGTTTGAAATAACAGAAAATGAATCAAATGAACCAAATCAACTCAAGAGTCGAAGATGAAATTTGTTGATGCATTGAAACAAGAATTAAATCTGAATCGCTGTTGGATTCAATCATTACATCCCTGGTGGCCGTGCATGTATTCATATGTGTGTGCATGTCTCCCCATGTGTTTGTGTATTTGTATGAGAGACACAGGGATGGCTTCCACACCACAGCAGGGCAGGAGCACGAGTGGATCAGAGGGGTGAATGGATGGGGAGGACAGCGAGCTCGGTCCCAGATGCCGGTGTCGAGTGTTGGGGAGGACAGAGCCATCCTGCTGGGCTTCACCATGATGGCCTTCTCTGTGCTCATGTTCTTTGTGGTTGGCATCACTATGGTCAAACCCTTTGTTAAAAGGTACACTGCAGTTTGGTGATGCTAACAGACAGTACCACGACTTGTAAATGATTGTTTAACAACAACATAAATTTTATTACATAGTTGTTTACTCATGCAAATGTCTTCCAGGATGATGGAAGTACATTTAGGGCTGCAACTACAAACTACTTTAATTATCAATTTATCAGGTGATTATATTTTTGATGAATTGATAAATTCTTGAATTAAAATTGTCAGAGACACAGTCCATTTATATTCCAAGCTGGAACCAGTAAGGTTTTTTTTGCATTTTTGCATGATAAATGACTAACTGATTAACGAATAATTGATTTTCAAAACTGTGTCAGTTGTTTTTCTGTTCTTTTATAATAATAATTTATTGCAAAGTCAGTTTGAGAAATTTCTCTCTAGATCAACAAGGAAACATTCCTTAAACATCAACAGAGTTATGGAAGACCATTGCCGCAAAGTAAACATGAAAATTTAGACCTAATAAAATAAAAACATTTGTGACAAGTCAAAATAATGAGATAATAACTATCCCACGGATAAGAGATCTCATAAGAAACAATTAGTGCATTTGTGGTTTGAGTTTACAGGTGTTGGGGACGAGAAGGTTGGGAGCTGGGTATGCCCTGAACCTTCCTGCCTCTTGTCTTCCAGTAACTGGGTGGAGGAGGCCAGTTGTGTGCTGGTGCAGGCTGACATCCTGAAAGATTGGGTGGACTGCAGAGGTGTGAGCACAGTACCATGCCTCAGGGTGATGGTTAACCTCACAGGCTCCAACCAAAGTGCTTTTCTACACTTTGATGAAGAATCGGTCCTCCTCGCTCCTGAGGTAGGGATTTATTGCAGTAAAATCCAGCTTTTAAGGCTCACCTTTTATTTTTATGAGACTCAGGCTTGGATCTGCTTGGCACCAGATGTGGCTTGTCGAGAGCCAGGAAGGAATACTCAAGACCCAGGAAGAGTGGATTTGAGCATTAAAGTTTTATGTCTATGTACTACAACTGACATGTAGGACCTCTCTGTTTAGTAGATGCTTTTTTTTCCTTTTCAGGACTCAGGGTAATCCTGGTTTTCATATTAGCCATCTAAGCAGGGACTTAAGAAAGCACCTGGGAAAGCGGCAAAGGCAAAAAACAGAACTAGCTGACAGGATGGAAAACTGGAAGTGGCTATACTCCTGTGCCCTTGCGAATAAGCCAGCAGACATTATCAGGAGGTGCTGCTCTTCTGCTCCATTCAAAGAGATTGTATGAAACATTTTTCAGTACCTGTGCAGCAAATGGAGGCTAGGCAGGGCTTTTCCTTTTTTAACAGAGCTCACACTGCATAAAAAAGAAACTTGCAGCTCATCTCACTGAATGTAATCAGTACTACCAACCGTATCAAGCAGGTCAATGACAAAAATTACACCTGTGTCATACCTTTTCTTTCAGTGTTTCTACATACCCAAATGTCAGATGGAAAGAGCAGATCTTCAAGCTGAAGTCCAGAGAATGAAAAGAATCTTGGACACTCAGCTGGGGAGCACTTCATCATGCTTTACCGACCACACAAGGTACCCCAGGGACGTCATCTTAACCAGGAAGTACACTTTGAAGAAGGCCTTGTTTGCACTGCTGTGGCCCTGTCTGATGCTGTGTGGTGGAGCCCTGCTGGTGGGCCTTGTGAAGCTGACACAGTGCCTAGCTCATCTGTCCTCTGAGGTGTGCAGTGACACTACAGGGAGCAGACTGACATTGAGATCCACCCAGGGCAAATTGTACAGACTCTTGCGGAGGTCCAGCATGCAGTCGCCCTCTTGACAAATTCAGTGGTTAGAGCAAGGACAGAGAAAGCCTCCTCCATTGACTATTGGTGGACAACTGGAAGGAGCCTGGGACTGGGAAATGCTGGCTGATTTAGGCCAGCATCTTACAGCCCAATCAGAAATAGTCACCACCACCCTGGGACCTGACCTGGTACTCTGGTCCAACAATCTGAACACCGTCTGCTTCGTAGAACTGACAGTACCCTGAGAGGACGCTGTTGATGAAGCGAATGAGAGGAAGACGCTGCGTTGGCATGCTGAAATGCCAACTGATGCTCAACAACAATGTTGGAGAGCAATAGTCCATCCAGTGGAGGGCACTGTAGTGACATTCACCACTGACTACTACTGACTACTGAAGGAGCTGGGAATCCTCGGCAAAGCCCTGAGCCAGACCATCAAGGAAACATCAGAGATTGCTGAACGCTGCTGAGAAGGAGAAACTCCAGCTGGGCGTCTAGATGATAGTGACACACACCCAGTTCTGCTCAGCCTGTGGTGGGTCTGCCTCAGCAGAGGGTGTATTGTGAATAAAAGCCTGGAACACCCAATGATGCTGAGGTACACAACTGATGATGTGTCCCTAAACTAAATGTGGCCGAACAGGGGACTCATGCTCACAGCCTGTCAGTCTGCATTGTTATTGTGGATGTGTGTGATGTTAACCACATTACCATGACCTGATCACATCAGTAAGAAGCAGCAGCAAAGATATAAATGTTTAAAGTTTGTTAATATTGACATGCTGTACCTCGTTAGCTCAGATAAATTATCCACAGTCTAACCGCTGAGTTCATTTTTCAGTAACTATGTGCACAAAAGATTCATTAATTTCGATTTACTGACACGTAAACCAGCAGGAGGTGAAGCGGTGGAGACTCCCTACCTGTTGACCGTCTGTCTGTTCCTCCATTATTTATATTCCTTTAGTCCGGAATTGTCCGCACATAAAACATCTAAAGGGTTTCTCATAAAAGTATTCCAAGTTATGAATATTGTTGTCCGAAGTGTTTGCAGACTGTCCAGCGTCTTGAGTCGCACCGCTCTTCATACGTCTCCCTCCTTCCGGCTGCGGGACAGTGGGTACGCTCGTTTTCGACTCCAGTCCAGCTTGTAAAGGTGGATCGGGTCTATCATCTTCTGGTTCAAGATCGGACGTACCTAAGCCACCACAACCGTTGCGTGCGGAACGTATAGTTGCCATGGTAGTTGCGGCAAGCTGACCAATCAGAGCACACTGGGCTCTGATTAAGCTTCAGAGTGCCGAGTCCTGAGCTCTAACAGAGCATTTAAGAGAGGGTTAATGGACTGCAGCATAAAATATATAGAAAAAGAAAAAATATATATTTTCAGAACATTAAAGCATGTAAATCTATTTTGGTAGACAACAAGAATGAAATGATTAACACTAAAAATGGCCATAATCAATCCTCTTTGAGAATAAGTGGCAAGAATAAACCATAAATGTTAAAGTCCAAAGACAATTCTGATACTGATGAAAATATGATTATATGTTGATAGAAAGATTCAACTTATGTTCAAACAGCCACACAACAAGAAAAAGATACTGAACTTGACATGGTTACTTATGAAAAGAAAAAGCAAAAAAAAAGATTTTAAAATCATTTACTATATTCCGTCTTTAACTTTTAAGAGTTATATATATATATATATTAATTCCATCGATTAACTAATGCGTAAATAGTCTCATGGATAGTCTCATAGTCTATCGTTGCTTCAGGTACAGGTATGTCCAGGTGAGCCCTGGGGTCCAGCTAGCTAAAATAATCTAAGCTAGCTGGAGGAGCATTTTGAATGCTTTTGTTTTCACTTTCATCTGAGTTTCTGATATGGAGGATGAAAAATGTCTTTTAATTATTATTATTACTAATATTATTATCATTATTATTATTATTATTAATATTATTATCCTAAAGACAAAAGTTTGCCTACAGAGAGAGAGGTGTTACTTTATTTTAGTATTTATAATTGTATATGATTTTGGTACTGATGGATGATGAAAGCAAGACTTCAGATCAGGCTTCAAATGACAGTTGTGCAATTTAGAATATGTGTGTTTTGTTTGAGTTGTGTAATAGTGTAGTAATAATAATGATAATAATAATAAGTAGGTTCTCTTGTTTATCTATTTGTGGGATGAAAGACTTGTGCAGTTTAGTAACTTCTAGGACATGGTCTAACCCTCCATACCATCCTAAAGACCATGCCCTAGAAGTTTTATACATACTGGTCCAGTTTGCCTCATAATGAGTCTTGTGTGTAGTTTCTAGGGTAAGATTGAGGAACAAACATCTTTTTTCGTTTACATATTGACTCAGGCTTTGTCCCACACTGTCAAATTTTATTATGAAGCAGAACAATGAAGAAGTGCCATGTAAATAGCAGACATTTTGATAGTGTAAAACAATGTAATAAAATAATCTATTTAGATAGGGAGAAATGTTTTTATTCAACAGTACAATAAATGAATGCATACAGTTTCTTATCAGACATGTTCATATGAGGATGACTAAAACAAATATCTGAAGAGGGTTTTATGATATATACAGATGGATAGATAACTAACATATGAATGTGGTTCTTTTTAAAACATGCAGGGTAGCTTCTTCTTCCTTATTGTGCTTACAGACTTCTACATAGGGCAATTGATCTCCACCTGACATGAAGATCGCACTCTGACAACAGCATGAAGTCCTTGTCCTTCATTCAACAATTCACCTCTGCTTTGTCATTCATATCAATTCAACAACTAGAAGCTGTCTACTGGGTTTTGTATGAGGATGGTGCACATTTTGCATGATTCCTCCTTTTCTTTTTGGTTAGCAGTTACATATATGAGTTTGCTTACATTTAAAAATACAAAAATATATTACCTCTGTAGTTATTCAAGGAAAGCATTTGCACACGTAGTAGCAGTATCAGTATCTGTTACCTTCATTGTGACTTTGTTGTACCCCACACAAGTAACAAGGTCATTTCTATACATGAAATTCAAGTAAACATCATCAGGTCAAACAAAAAAACAAAGTAGATATTTGAGGACCTCATGCATAATGCAGTGTGAGAAACAGAATACAACCATAACAAGTACAAAGGGAAAAAAGCATCATTTAGCTAATTCTTCCATAAAGTATATGGGGTCTAGTTCTCTCAGTTTGGGTCCGGCCCACTGCTCTGTATCCTGTACAGAAGCACATGCATGTTGGTAGGATCGGTTTCCTGAACATTTTTAAACCATGAACAGAAAACAAAAATTCTACTTTCAGACAGACTCGAGTGTCCAGGAAACCGCCCTGTTAGATATCATTTGGTAAAGCTAGAACATTTACTGACCTCTTACATATGTGTCTGTGCAGTGAGCGAAACTGCAAAGACTATTCTTCCACACATAAGGGTGACAATCATAGGAAAGAGTAGGGAAGAAGACACTTGGAAGGTTTAAAAAAAAAATTCACTTCGGTTTCTTTTCTTTACCTGGATGTCACAATCTGGGACCTTATGGCGAATGTAAGGAGAGAGTCTGTCTTAAATTATCTGTCATATGCGATCGAGAACAAGGAGACGAGAGCAAAGCTCGACATCTCAAACATTTTACAGATGGCTTAGATTGAAGCTCCACATAGAAACCTGGTAAGGAGAAGCAAAAGGCAGGGTAGAAAGGCGTTTCTCACAGTTCTTTTTGTTGGGAAGAAGTAGACGATACTGTTACAGTGCAGCAATGTGCATTTTTTTTCTTCCATGTACTGTCTGTACAAAGTTCACTGACACACTTCTGTGTGTGAGCATGTCAGGGGAGATGCGTTCCGCTCTCTGCCTTGACATCAACTTCTCACCTTTTTTTTCTTTTCTTTTTTTCTTGCAGTATACAGTACATATTAGGATCACAACTTGCATAGTGTAACAGCACAGCACACAAAAGGAACACTACGCATCCTTTTCCCCTGCGTTTCTCGCCTTTATCAGCTGAATAACAAAAGAGCAATTCATGACACGTCATACAGCTGGCCATCAGAACGCTTTTCTGCAGTCCATCTGCGTTCCAACTGCGTGGGGTCGATGATGGACATTTGTGCCTCTACATCTGACACAGAATAATACTGATAGACAAAACAAAACAAAAACAAATACTGCGGAGATCAGTGCTATGAGTACACGAGACTTGGAATAGTAGTGACTTTTTTTTTTTCTTTTTTTTCTTTTTTACAATAAGACTGCTGAGTAGTGGGGTTACACATCTAGTACTTTGGCTCAGTAGAAAATAGACTCAAAAAGGAATATGTGCACCGAATGCATACAAGTCTATGGATATACCGCTGTACAAAAGTCAGTTATCTGGCGTTGTGTGATTTCTAAACTGAGGACACGTCGTCTGTCGGCTACAAATTACTCATTATTCGAGTTGCTCTGAAAGTGTTAAATGTGTAAGTGTGTAAGTGTTGTCAACAACATGTCCTCTGTCAGTCCTGCACTTAGAGTGTTGGTGATTGTTTCTATGATTGTAAAGGGAACTATGATTTTGTGGGCACCTGCCAGGCTTCTGTGTCTGAGCTGGCCTGGTTTGTGTGCACCAATATCTCCCCCATCTTCGTCAGTTCAAAATAGCTAGTGGAAATAAACAGTCAGTTTATCATTAGAAAAAGCCATCTGTGCTCATGGTTTACCACTTCATGATGTTCCTTTCTTAATGCTGATGGTTGTAGATGTGTTGAAAGGAATTTAAAAAAAATAATAAAAATAAAAATTTGTCCATATCTTTTTCGCATGAAGAAGGCCAATTTAGTCGAGGTCCATTACACTTGATAAGTTCCTATGAAGAAGGCAGATGAAATATAACTCTACCCTGCCTTCTCAAGTTCATAGTGCAGGGAGAAGAAATTCAGACACCTTTAGAGACAGAAGCATTTAGGCATTATGTCCCTGAAATAGGCCCTTCTGAGCACCCTTATTTTGTGGTGCGCTGGCAGGTAATGTTTCAGAGTCATACGCTGGCAGAAATATTAACCAGGCCTTGCTGTGTTCGGGGAAAATACCTCGCTCGCTTCCCACTTTTCTTTTGGTTATTAGTGTGCTGTTGTTGCCACAGTCCTTTACTCCACTCTTTCCTTAGTTGCCAGCTTAGTTCATGGCATGCTGGCGGATTGTGTGAAAGATCCAGTCCATCTTGGTAGTCCACCCGCCATGGTGAGCGTCATTCATTTGCTTCATGAAGTAGTCGAGGGCCTCTTGCTCCGACTTGTCCAGGGCCAGGGTCTTCCTGATGTAAGCGATGTCGTCGAATGACTGCAGCTCGGGCATCCCAGAGCCCAGCATCATGGAGAAGAGGTTGATGAAGAGATTGGCGTGCTGCCGGATTGCCAGGTACGCTTTGTAACACATCTCCTGGAACCTGGTCGGCAGAAGGAAAAAGATTACCAAAATGGATGGAAGTGGTGAAGACATATGGGGACAGAGAAAACAATAAGAGACCAAGTGGGAAATTCTGCCACAACGAAGAGATGAAAGCTCAATCTCATAATGCCATAGAAAATTGCTCAACACCAATTAAGCTTTGTTTGTTTTACTAAGTCACGGATCATTTTTCTTTCATCCCAAGATAACAAACTCATGTCGACCGCTGGTGTTACCTTTCAAACTCCCTTGTTTTGGTGCACTCTTGTGTTCCTTTGCTAATAACGATCAGGAAGTCCTGTGTGAGAACGAAGGGCACACGTTCTCTCTTGTACCCAAACTTCTTCTTTTTGTGGTCGAGGAAATGGCCGAAGTCAATGTGGAACAGCTGTGAAAAAAAAATTAAATAATTATCAGAGGCAAACAGAAGTATCTATATATAACATAGAAAGAATGTCAAATGTAATCTTTACCTGTCCGTCATCTTTGACCATAATGTTGCTATTGTGTCTGTCCCCTATGCCCAGGATAAATGTTGCTACACAGTAGCCTGCACATGACCGTGTGAACAGATCTATGGCCTGATCATACCTGAAAAATCAAACAAATGGAAAATACTTTAGTCTCAGAGAGGATCCAGTAACAGATTGTAAAGACTATTACTCCAAAAAAAAGTTTTGTAAAGTCTTCACATTAGTCATAATATTATCACTAACACCACCTCTACACCCCACAGAAGACCAGAAAAGCTGTATGAATCACTCACATCTCTCCCTTGTTCTTATCCTTGAGCCACTGATGCAGCGTGTGGCTGTTGAACTGCAGCGCCCCCTTCAGGCCTCCTTTGCACTGGATCTGCATGATGGTGTGCGAGTTCCTCACTACCTCGATCAACCCCACACAGTCACCGATAGACAGGCAACCGTATGGCAGCATCCTGTGAAAGGAAGGACAGAGAACATCTAGAGAGGCAGAAAAAACGAGGACAGCAGTGATGGACTTTATATTAAATGGCCTGAGGTGGCTGGCAGGGGTTGCCACTAATCTGCATTCGAGCGTGGAGTGCAGAACATGAAAGGTCCAGCGCCTGTTAATGTGTACTTGCATCCTCGCTGTCATGGTGAAGTGAAGAGCCTACCTGAGATCAAGGCCTTGGTTCTGCCAGATGTTCTCCATTATCCTAATGATCTGCAGCGTCAGCATGTCCTGCCTCAGATCTGCGGAGGCAGAGAGAGACAAGGAGGTGGATGACAGTGAGGTGAATATTAGCTGCTTAGCTGCTCTTTGATCAACTCTATGATGCAGTATGGTGCAGTGCTGTCAAACTCAGTTTGGTCAAAGATGGTGCAGCAAAGTGCAAAAGCAGCTACAGGAAAGTGAGATTCAAATAACGTGACTTGTTCTTTCTGAATTCTGTGTAAAAAGCATAGATGAGGTTGTGTTTGTGTACCACGATATGCCCTGCAGGCTTAGACTGAATTATGCTACATGCTCAGCAAGAGCATTTTCAAGTCTGTGTTTGTGTGTGTGTGTGTGTGTGTGTGTGTGTGTGTGTGTGTGTCTCAGAGAGGCAAGGATGGACAAAGAGGTGGAGAAACAGTAGAGAGATACAGGGTATAAATACACAGACAGAACTCACCATCTCCATTTTTGAAGATGATTTCGTTGTTCTGAAAGAGCAGCTCTGACATCATATCTGGGTTTTCCCAGTTAAGCCACAGAGGTCGCTTTGCTGATGACATCATCCTGCATTCTTCCAGACTGAAAAAGACACAGGGATGTGTTTTTATGAGAATGAAAAAAGACAGAAAGGAAGACACTAATTTCTCAGTATTTGTGGCTGCACTTACGAGTCACAATGTATACATTACTTCTTCCTGACTCAGTCATGTGGCTTTACTGCAAAATGAGGCTGTGTTCTAAGAGCAGCGAGTACGTTCTGTCCCTAAATGTACTTTTTCATTTATCTCCATACAAACTCAAATGCATTTTTTTTTTTACTAAACCGATAGTATAGTATTTTAAGCCTTGAAGAAAGAAAGGCAAAACACCTGCAGAGGAAATAAACATTAAATGCCAACCATTTAAGAGGAGAGAGTTAGATAAGACAGTGCTGATGTACCGGAGGTTTCCCAGCTGATGTGCTGGATTCAGTGGGGAGGTGAAGTTCTGCAGTGCATCCATGTAGTCAGGCCTTCTCATCTGCTCCACCAGAAACTTCATTTGAACCTTACAGGAGATAAACAAACGTATCAGTTATCAACAACCTGGTGTTGAGCAGCTGGAGGAGTAGGCCAGCCTGGTGAATATGCAGTAAATACAGACAGCTTACTGCTGCTTTTCTTCAGCAAAATCATTAACCTCTCACAATGAGGTAATGCTGCTTCAAAGATGGATTTTGGGTAATGGCATGCACCCTCTAGTGGCCATGTTGGAGGTCCACAGATCTTGGCATTGTCAGTGAAAATAGTTTGAGAGATTTTGAAACCTATGACTGATCTAAACAGCAGAGTAGAGCAGTTTTATGCTGAGTGGATGGACACTTGGCAATTTCCTCACGGTCACCAGTTAGTGATCAGAAAATCTAGTCTAGATTCAGCAAGTCAGTCTGCTCAATAGCTAGCTAACCAACACACCAGCTTAGACAATTAGAAAATTAACTAGTGGCTAAAACCTTCTTGTAGCCCAGAGTTGGATATTAAGTTGGATATTATTACTTTTTACTTTGCTTAGCTTCTTTGGTGGCTAAAATAATTTGTTTTGATTTTTTGTATCATTAAAAATAAAATTGTTAAATCACATCTACAAATTATTTTGATAATCTAATAATGAGTAAGTCTTCAATAGTGTCCAGTGCATTTATTTTTCAGCCTGTCCTCCCTTCTATTTCCCCCTGATTTATGAGTAAATTCTAGTATTTTAGTAACCAATGTCCTGTTTTCTGCTTTAATTCGCGCTTGCTGTGTTTTATGTTAATGCAAATTCAACATTTCCTCTCTTCGTGAAAACAGTTCCAGCAGTTAAGAGGACATAATATTTACTTCCCTAGAAGGCCTTTACTATGAAACATCTACAACAGGTGTCTACCTTCATTAAGAGCAGCTTAATATCAACATGGCACAGCAAATTACAGCTGATTAAAATTAAACAGCACATGAAAACTGCATTCCTATTAAAAAAAAAGGGTAATCTAGGAGGTACTGATATTGATGGAAATAATGCTGTAGAAATAAAGATTATGTTAAATGTACCATCCCAACATTATAGCACAGGTACCAATAATTCAAATTTTTTTTACCCAATTTTACCTCTGGCCTTATTGGGAACTAAACTTAAATTAAGTACCAGCTTTTATTTTATATATTATTTATTTTCTGTATTAATTTTAATTAATTCATCTTAATCTAAGCTATTTTAAGCTATTCTAAGCTATTTGTAGGAATGGCTCAAATTTTTCAAGATGTATTATGCTGGTTTGGTTGAAATGCATTTAGCTGCAAGCAAACTGAAGGCAGCTCTACTACATTGTGGCATTTCTCTGGCCAGATTGGTCCAGATGTTGCTGAGATTAAACTAGACGATTAACTGGATCAAAATTAACAGCTGTCGCCTGTTAGATTACCTTCTGTGCCTCATCTTTTTTCTCCTGTTTGAGGAGGTCGGTGAGATTGATGAGTTTCTCCATGGCCTCCACCTGTCTGCTCAAGTGCTTCAGATACATGCCACAGGCCCGGCAGTACGACTCCAGCAGCAAGCCGAACCGCTGGCTCACCGTCTTGTTGTGCATCTCTGACCTGCGCACGTACAAGCAAGGAAAAAAAAAAACTCATTGAGAGGTTGTTCGTGCCCTGAAGGAAATTGTGTACAATTCTCCACAGATACTCACAGACACTCAGTATCCCAAACACTGACTGACATGTTTCCAGAGAACTTTCAATGTGATTTGGGACCAGACAGTTAAGTGACATTCAAACAAGAGTTTAACCTTTGAGTCACACACAAACAGCTGAAAAGAGCCCTTTTAAAATTAACTCACTTTAAATGCCAGAAGAAGAAATGTCCTATCCTCTGATTGGTTAATGCCTTTTTCAGCAGGAAGCGTGCAAGTGGGTTATCGAGGTACTGCTCATACTTTAGAACCTGGACACAGAGAAAGCACCACAAAAACATTGTTATTTGTTTAAAAAACACTACTAGAGGACATCAAGCTGAAACATCAACTTGCCATAATTAACACCATTTACTTACAAACATTCACAGTACAGCAAAAGAAAGATGCAACGCACCTGAACCAGTTGAATGAGATACTGAGAAAGTTTGTCATCAGTTAGGTATTTCTCAAGGCACTTTACGGCAAAGTCTCTGATCATCGGATCGGGGAAGTTGCAATCCAGCAACTCCATGGCTTGTTCTGGCTTGATAGCAGGCCAGTCCTTCAGAAGGCAATACATCTGAAATGAAAAAATAAACATGCACATATAGACTAAACAACCCTGAGACAGTGCGTGAGTGTGCACTATCTGTGTAAAGATCAGCCGAGTTGCATTACTATAACAACCAAGTTCGGCACATATCTATTACGCCACATGATGTCCTTCAAAATAAAGGTGTGTCAGCAGTAGAAACCTGAGCTTACCTGTGCAACCTCATCTCTGGAGTTCCATTTCACAGCCAAGAGGATCTTGGGAAGGATCTCTGGCATATTGACACAGTCTTGTCTAGGACAGTTTGTAGATTAAAAAAAAATGAATTGGTTTTATAATATCTAGGTCAGGCAATTATGACAGTAGAATGACTTTTGAGTAAAGTTTAATGGTTTTGATGACAGAATGTTTAATGTAGACCCCTCACACATCCTCAAAACCCCATATAAATGTAAACAGCCACAAACACATTACCTGTGCCTCCACAGAAAGTCTTTCTCCTGCTCAGTGATTTCAGACAGCGGGTCTCTGTTGCACACCTGCCGTAGCTGCTCATTGTCACTGTCAGTCAGGGGGTTGTCACGTGCCAGTCTGTTACTCTATGACACACAGTTTAATAAAATTAACCAAACAAGAATAAACAGCAGCACATTGAGTTTTACAGTGACCTGTGTCACATAAAACTTATATGTGAATAAAACAGTGATATCAGGTCGCTCTCTGTGATGTGTGAACTACAATGTGACAGCTGCTCAGAATGAAAATCAGATGTCATGATGAATCTGGTAAGTAAAGCAAAAGACACAATGAAAAACAAATGCATGTTAACTTACCAAACCGGTGTGGCAGTAATTAAAGCCAAGCTCTCTGGATATATTCCAGTTTGCATGGTCCTCAATGGTGGTCATATCAGGGAACTTGACGGGGCAACTGAAATGGTCGAACTCCAGCTCAAGACAAGGGGTTTCCTGCATGTTCAGAAAGGGAAAGGTCACGCAAAGTGTTTACTGTCATCAAAGAAAGGTGCCTGTGACAATGAGTAATTAATTAAGTGGGATAAGAAGCTTGGTTGCTTAAATCAAGGCGGCTTAAATCCAGCTCTGAAACCCTACAGCTGGATCAAAACTGGTTTTTGAGGCTTACACGAGGTCAGTTGCAGACACAAGCATAATACATATTCATATAACTTAAAATAGTGGGGGAAAGTTTATGTTTTATTTATTATCTCCTTAATGTTTCACGATGGTCCATTCTGATCCACACAACTGAAAGAGATCTTTGATAACCTGTGTATTTTAAATTCTATTATAACCCTTATATTTATAACAAAAAACATTTCCAGGGTAGATCCACAGAGAGCAGTGTTATATTTGAAATCACTCCATCACCTCAATATTTGCTCTGTAAAATAATAAGAACCGCTACTGCAAACACAAACAGTGAGCATTATGTTCAAACGGTGACATTTGCTGTTCACCTTGTTGGGGTTAGAGCCCGTGACGCCGATAGGGTTGAGCAGGTCCTCCAGGCCATGTGGGACAGGCCACAGGTTGAGAGCCATCTTCCCTGCTACTAGTGTGTGGGTGTAGTCAAACAGGTTGATGTTGCCCCAGGCGAGGGGACAGTGCTCCTACAGGAAAATACCAGTAAGATGATGCATATGAAGATGATTAAACAGGCAACAGCTCAGGGCTATGAAACAGACAGGTGCAGTGCAGAACACAAGAAGCTGTTGATTCTTATGCAAATATTAACCGACTGTTAACTGCTTTGACTCATAACACAAATAGAAATTTAAATGAATACGTTGCGTCTTAACATTTGAGAATCCTAAAGTAACATTTCATGTTATAATTCTTAATATTTCCATGAAATAACAGGCCATTTGTGATTTACGGTCAGCATTTTTTCAGCAATAGTCATTAAAATATTATAAAGAATACTGCTAATGCTAAACAAACAATTGCTACAGCTGCTGCTTCACATTAAAAGCTTTCAACCGGTGAATCAGTCACAGGAAGCACATTCATCAGAAATACAACAAAGCATTGCATGTTCCTTTTCTTTTCAGCACTTTTTGAAAGTTGATCAGTTTTAAATTGGAGTAATGGAAGTAATAGTTGGTTGGTAACGAAAACAACCAAGCACAGTGAGCTGTTAGATGAAACGCTGCAGGCAACAGGCTGCTCACCTCCAACTCCACAGCAACAGAACCAAATCAACCAAGACTGATGCCTTATGCATTAAAACTTTAAGGCAGCATTTCAGCATTTCACTGCTAACCTCTTTAGCTCCCTTCCTCCCTTTCACAGAGCAGATGGAGAGACAGAGTCGGGCAGCACGGGGGATGTCTGGAATGTACATGTCGTAGTTAAGCCACTCATTCCACCTGGAATAAACAGGGAAACAACCATTACCATAATTAATACTATTACTGTCGCAAATCTGAGTGAAATCCCAGAGTATAACACACAATTCTTCATTGTGTCCTACCTGGGGTTCGAACAGGGCACCCGCTGGGTGTTGACATTGTCACACAACTGCTCTCCACCGTGGTATATCCCAGTCCTAACGTAGATCTACAGCAGTCACAAGAACAGCAAATTTATATACTCATCCATTGAGTGATAGATCTTTCACTGCCTTTCTGAATGTATAAAGTCAAGGACACTGTCTTCAGATAACCTCCAATGTACTGGAGATGTGAGATTTTAGTCAGAATTTATTTTAGTCAAACTAGAACAAAGCAGAGAATATTAAAATAAAAAAAAGACAGGGTAGCCACAGCACCAGGTTGATGCACTGATGCATTTGTACCTTGTCAATGTCTCTGATATTGACATTGACGTAAGTGGCGCACAGTATCCTGATCCTGAGCGTTCCGTTGATAGTCCACAGAGCCTTGGTGGCTGTTTCCCCATTCATGTAGGGTGTTGCTGTGGATATTCGCCTTGCGTACGACGGCATGGTGAAGTTGTCCATGGGCAGCTGGGAATACAAGCTGTCTTTTGCCATTAGCATCAAGTTGGGCATCCGTCCCAGCATGATACAGCTGCGCACATACTGTTGAGGGCAGACAAAGTGACATTTTGAAGTAGCTGTGACTGTGACATTTTGAAGCCATTCATTCTGTTTGACATTCACATGATTACTAGGTTTATCAACATGTAAATTATTGGATTTTACAATTACAACTCAGCAACAGCTGAAACATTCAGCACTTTGTACTTAATATACCATGATATGTATGGTCTGTTCCTGAAGCAGCACATTTTACAGGCAGCATATTTTCTCATAAATTTCATTTCATGTCATAAATGTCAAGCCCATTTGAACTGGATGATAATTTGATGTGAAGTGGATCTCTCCCCCCTTGAAGTACAATAGCATCAGATGCAGCTAAGCTAAGATTAAATTAGATTACCTTGTACTGACTCAGAGGGTATTTCTCCAGTAAGTACTCGTCGCAGCCACAGACTTTGAGGATGTACTTTCCCTGATACTCCTGCACACACATCTTTAACTGTTCCTGGGAGAGCAGCATGCTGCGTGTCTTCTTACGGATGGCTTCTGCAATCACCTGCTCTGGCACATAGTCATGGTTGATCTTCAGGGTATACTTCTGTTTGTCATTGCTGGGTGACACAATAACCCAAATGACCACAATGATTTGACCTGAGGGAAAGAAAATAAAATATCAAATCTTAAAATTTTGCTATCATTTTGCATACACAGAGAAAGTGTTTGTAAAATATATTATTGTAGTTTTATTGCAGTGAGTATTTGCTGACCAGAGCCTCGAGTAAAATGTCTTACCTTTGTCTAGCTTGTTATAGATGTGCCTGGGAAGTTCTGCTGAGGATTCTACATTGGGAGGGTACACATATAAAGCTCTACTGTGGGGTCCATTACTATCTCTGAGGTCCACAGCTTCTTTGCAAACATTTAAAATGTTCCTTCTGAAGTCCTGCACTTCTGGGTCTTTCACCAATTCAAACTCACATATAGGCATTCCAATAGCAAAACCTTCAAGGAAAAACAAATGATTAATAAAAATTAGCCGTGAGTCCTTTAACCTCTAAATGTTTTAAGATACATTATCATGACGTGAAATAATAATAATACAATGCAATTACATCATAACACAATATATGTTGTGGCCAGTTAAACCCAATGGTATTATGTTAATCCTCCTCACTGTGGGTAATGACATTGCCAAGGCCAACGGCTGTTACAGTACATTACTGTATAGCACAGTAGGTTGTTTTGTATCTGCGAAAGAAGTCAAGGATCATACCTATCTCTCTGTTAAGAATTTTCTCTTCTCTGTTGCCTACTGGCTCAATAACTTTGAGGAAGGCCTGGAAGAGCCTCAGATCACATAACCTCCTGGTCTCATCGTAAAACTCCTCCCGCTCTGCCTCCTGGGTGACACTGACAAAGATGTAGGAGCTCTCCTCCTGCAGCAGATGGTAAAGAGGGTACTTCCTGGCTTCTTTGAAAAGCTCATGCTTGACTGTGATCAGTGTGGCCTCCCGGAGGCACTCCAATGTGAGAATCATGCCATTTGGCAGAAGGCAGTCCACTAGGATGCTGGGGGGCATCAAGTGCATCCCCCATAGTTCTCCTGAGGAGGGCCTGGGAGGCATGGTCGTGCCAGCAAATCTGCTCTTTTCAGAGTCTGGTAATTATCAGATGAGCGATGTCAACCAACTGCGAGAAAGAAGGAAAGAGAATTATATAAGAACCACTGACTTATGTTCAATCATGCGAACACATGTGGTAAATATCTGACTTCAGTAATGGTAGAGTTGCATAGCACCAGAATATAAAAATGTTACATACACACTCCTGAGGGTATCCCCAATTTAACATGGGTTTCTAAACGTTTTATACCAAGTCTGTAAAAACAGTACAGGGGAATGAATAAAGGACTACTGTATATTGCTTTCAGGTTTTTGAGTTCACCACACTGCTAACTGCATTTATGTAAAGGTACTTTCGCTCAGTTTGACAGATAATAACAACACATTTATGACAGCTCTAAGATGCATGTTCCAACAAATAAAGATGTCACTGCGTTTATATATAACGCTAGCACCTAAGCTAATGACCATATAACTTGTCACTGCATTAAGTAGAAAAAAAACTTTCGCTTTAACGACTTTGTGTTAAACTAAGTCATGCTCAAGTCAAAGAGGGGGCGATGAACCAATAAATATCCAGTGGTGTAGAATGAAAGTGCTTCAAAAATCATGTAAACAAACTTGTTAGCTAACAACCATTACCCACACATTAGTTAAGTGTGGCTAACACGGCTAAGATTTCGCTTTATGCCCCGGCTTGTCACCTCGACTAGTCACTGTGTTGTTCTGCTGCTTGGTGGGTTCAACATTAGGTGTTATTTCTTGGCTAGCTAGCTAACCGTGCTAGCCAGGTTCACTAAGCAGATCAATGTCATTTGAAATATGAAAACCTCGACTCATATACAAGCTAATGTTAGTCTGACGTTACTACAATATAGGGGTGCGACCAGACAGTTTGTCGTGTGAGTAACCGGGTAGCTGTTTTGATCAAGACTAAAAGCGAACACACAACAAAACATGAAAAAAACAAATATAACGCTACCTGTGTCAGTTAGCTGACGCCAACCGGTTAGCCGCGAAGCCAGTCAGCCAGCACAATCATTAGCAGCGGCTAGCTGAGTAAATCCCATTCGTGCCCGCTCTGGAAGTCTCAACCAGTGGTGCTAGGCTAGCTCTAACCTTAGTTCATCCAAACAATGATACTGAGGGGTCGGGACAGTCCCGCTTCATACAGAGAAAAGACGTCCCTATCTCCCGATGATGTTGTCAATATGCTGTAGTGGAATAACCGGATAATACTTCATGATGTTCTCCATTGTGCTGTCCAAGGAATACACTACACAGTTTAGTAGCACGCTAGCTCCAAACAACTAGCCTGCTCGAGGACTGCTAGCAGGCTCATCATCATGGACCGCCCTCCCATACACAAGAGTGTGTTTAGCTGGTGGAGAGAGCAGTTTGTCATGAGATGAGACAGGGGAATTATCGGGAAACCGCTTGTTCACTGTTTTCTTAGATGGGAGATGAAATGCCTCTTAAGAAAAGCTACTGAAGGGCACATGAGAAAAACAGAGCCAAAGTTGTTGTGTTGTTACAAACAGTCATATGCAGAGCCCAGAGCAAATTCTTTCTGCAGCATGCGCGTGGTTGAATGGATGCCCCAGCCCTTTTAATATTCCCTGTTATTGGAAAATGTTTCTGTGGTATTCGTGTCCTATGACCTCATAGTACCACAGGTAAAGCATATTCTGTGGTAATATATCACAGAGCCTGTGGTACTTTACCATAGATTAACCCCAACCTGCATTTTCTAGGGCTGTGGTTTCCCAAACCCTATCGCAACAAGGACCCGCATTTGATAAGATTTTCTCCCAGGGACACCCATCTGATAAGATTTTTGCTTTTATCACAGAAAGTGTTTGAAACCCCCCGGCCAAAATAGTCATACATTCTGTCATTGTGTTACTTAAGAATGGAACTATAGTGACAATAAATGATTCCCCTTTTTGCTGGGGAACCCACTCAAGGACCCTTGGGGGTCCATGGAGCCTAAACTAAGATGAGGTACAATATCACTGAACGTGTCATACGGTCCTATGATAAACATCCCCAGATAACCACACAACCCTCTGAGTCGGCTGCTGCTACATGAGCATGTGGTACACTGCCACAGAATGTATGGTATATATTACCACAGGATGTGTAGTACAGTGCCACAGAATGTATGTTAAGGGAGAGACACATTATTAAAAAAACTGTCTGCTAGATGGAGAATTCATACATTGTGTTTTATTGTTTCTACACAGAACATCATGTTTTCCCCTTTTCTTGTTGTTTATTGATAATAAAATTTCAATGGAATTCAATGGAAAGTTGTAGGCCATGGGCAGAGGTAACGTAATGTTCATGACCATCGTTCAGCAGTTGAACAAACAAGTCATACATTCAAGGAGAGGGATATTCTCTAAAAACGATAACTACCATCAGCCAATCAGTATCATCATCACTGTGTGTTTTAAATGCAGATGAAAATGTTGAAGAGAAGACTGTGCAGCCCTTGCAGAGGTATGTGCTTGGTTTGTGCTTTCTAGTGAATAAATATCATACTGGCAATGGTCGTCTATTACAGCTGCAGAGCCACTGTGTGTGACATCACAATGACAGCATTTTCTGTTTCTATTAATGAGATAACCTGAAGATGGATGCATTAGTTGCTATGTTGAGTGAGCGTGTGTGTGTGTGTGTGTGTGTGTGTGTGTTGGTCACTGAGATAATGTGTATAAAATAAGAACGTATTGTTTCAGAAAACAATCACATGATTATCAAAAAATTAGATTATCAAAGTTTGAGAAAATTCTCAAAATTGTACAACATTGCTCAACATTAACAACCACAAACATACAAGATATTTTTGGAAAGACAATAGTGTTTCTCTCTGTTCAAATGTAGGTTGGTATTATCATATAAGTGTCATAGCAAGCACACACTTATAATTTAAGATTACAGGCAGAATAAACTTCCTTGTAAACATGTAACTTCAGAGCAGTTTACAATGCTATAACACCATGCAAAATCCAGCCATAGTTTTCCCTGTATAACAGCGAGTTACATGTCTGACAGTTTCCACCTCAGAACATTCAGTTCACTTTTATAAACAGTCACATCCTCAGTCCGGAGTGAAAGTCAGCTGTTCCAAATGTCTCATCTGAAGGGGAAAGTTTGCAAGGTCACAGCAAGATTGTTCTCAATCCGTTTCATGTCATATGTCCATCACCAAACCGCCATATGTTCAGCTTTCACAGCTGCTGCACCCATTTCACCTCTTGATCTTCCCTATCTCTTCACACAGTCTGGAGAGGTACTGTGTGAGCTTCACCATCACGATGATGAGGGCCCCTCCTGCCAGCATGCAGGAGGGCCAGAGCAGTGAGTGGAAGACGACGCTGTAGTCGTACAGTCGGGTCAGGAGAACGGTCTCCTGCTGCTCGCTCGGGTCGTAGTAACAGGGGACCTGCTGGTTCACCTTCAGGCGCTCAGAGATGTTCATAATCATGGTGTGCATGGCCGCAGTGTCCTTCTGGCACCTGGGCACATAGAAGCACTGCAAGGACAGGATTGAAGGACACTCAGGTTATCTCGAGGGCAATCAGTCAGTCATACTTATTGCTTTAGTGATTGGGGGTCTCGAGTTTCATTTACTTCACAACACCGAATACATCACCCGTCACGTATCATCTTTTAGCTTGACCGGGAAAAATTCCAAATCCTATCAGCTAACATTTTCTGCATTGGGAGCAGAGTACATCTATAACCAGGCCAACATCTGACAGCCGCTGTAAACATTCGAAACGGTTCAGTAATTCCCTGTATTTTCCCTCTGGCGCAGTACTCACTTCAGAGCTGGCGTCCTGGGTCTCTTCATTGTGAGATAAACGGCTGACACGGCCCGTGTTATTGACGCTCACGTAGACCTGCAGACAGGGGTATTTGGAGACTCTCCAGCAGTCTGACCCACAGTTGTAGGAACAGTTCATGTCTGCTGTGACCGTGGAGTTGAGAACAACACACACACCCTCCTCTGTCCATACACTGTGTTGACATTTAAATGAAGATCCAATTTAATGGGGGGGGGGAAAAGCATTAAAGGGGGGGGGGGGGTCACAGTATGAAATCAACTTGGTTTGGGGTGTAATTTGTTCCTGAAAATCTGGTTTCATAAAGTATTTATTTTTGCAATTTTCAGCTTGAGAGAGCACTGAAACATTTTGTCAACAAGCACATCTGATGAATAAAACATGACAGGACAGGAATATCAAAGTTAACTCCTTTATACAGTATTTTTTTTTTTTTAAAGACCATAGGCCCGTACCTGTCTGCATAGGAGCGTAATATGGTGATCCCCAGGACAAAGTACATCATGACTGATGAGAGGATCATTCCAAGACCGAGGAGAATGGCCCGATCTTCACCAGGCTTTAGAGCTGTCACCGTCTTCTTCTTATCCAATAAATCTACCTCACGAAATTTCTTGTAGATTGACCTGATGATGGAAAATGAGGAGGAATCATTATTTAAAAGCTCTTGTACAAATGACATGAAAATCAAAGTTAATGCAAATCTCCTTAAATGTGAATTTTCAGGCCTGAAATGGTGTAAACCTGTTACCTCCTCTCATTTCCTCCCCCCGATCCTGCAGTATTTTTGGCCCCTGCCACAAAGAACATCTTTCCTGATGATCCACGTCCTCCTTTGCTCACTGAAGCCGAGCGGAAAGATTGCTGAAAAGACCTAAGAGGAATTACAGCCAATTTTATATTTAGGAGTTCTTACACTGAAATGAACTTTCAGCACCAGGAACATAAATATAACAGAAATCATAAACCGGCGGTTACAAAACAAAGAGAATGACAAATCATACTGTACCTTTGGTGCATATTTGCTGTCAAAGTCACTCACTTTTTGTAAATATGTCCAGTTTTGTACAAAAAGAAATAAGTGTATGCTTCTCTTTACAACCCTGCAGTTCCTTATGATGTGCTGGGACAGGAAGCACCCCTGATACAGTCAACTACACCAGGTAAACATCTCTTTTTAAACACAAAGAAACGCCACAAAGGGTAAACAAGATGACAGATAGCCAGAGATAAAAGGTGTTAATGATGATGAGAAAACAACCTACCTGCTGTATCCTGAACACTTCAGCTGTCAACACAAAGTCATTGGGTCCTCTCTTGACACAACAACAACAACTCCTTGCATGTGCCTCCTCTTGTTCTCTGCAGGTCCTACAATTGGCAGAAAACACAGTATTCAATACTTCACATGAAGCTTTGGGTCCCATAAATAACATTAGCCTTAATTCAGATGCAAATGAATGGGCGACCGAGACATTATGAGTAATTAGTTCTGGGTCGGCTAAGGGTTAGTTTGGGGTTAGTGTTAACGTGAGGGTCGATGCAAAACCACTCATGAGATTGCCAGGGATTTATTCAAAAAAACATTTTGGGACAAATGAGCTTCCATGGCTGTGTTATTAGTTATGTGTGGTCATTTGTTCATATCAAAGCAGTAATGTCACTGCCTTGTCAAAAGCAGAAGTGTGCTCCATCTTGAGCCAGAAGTGAATAAGAAATATGAATAAATCAAGTGGGAGTCAACAAACAAGTCACATTGTTTATTGACTCCCCTTCAGATGCAGAATGATCAGTACAGAATGGATTAGATTTTGTATTATTGGACATTCTGTAGCCATTATTCAGTCCTCTAGCATTTTCATTTTTGCGGGGGATGACGACCTCACCAGAGTGCTGGGAGCAGAATAGTTGGAAAACAAGCCAACAAGTTCCTTTTAGACGAGTAATTTCCTCATTGTATTACATTCCCAGCTGCTTAAGGGAAATTTTGCTGAGGGGCAACGACAGTATGACACAAGACATCTGCAGGAAACCATAGATGTTATCTGCATTTATGCTTTCCTTGAAACATTCCATACAATACTGCATGCATACCCATAACAAAGAGTCACACTTACATTATTTTTTTTGCTCTGTCTTACAACTTTCCAACTTTTCTCTTCTGTAAAAAGCATGCTGAGCATTGCCACTCGAGTGCCTCAAGTTCCACACATAACTGTATTGATTTCAGCTAAACATGGAGACACACACTTTCAGAAATACTGCCTTGCCCCTTGTGTCTACTTTACAGCCAAGCAAAGGATTTTAAAGGTTTGAGAGCTGTAAAGTTGTTGGTAGCTGTGCCTCACACTTCATGGAGGCTGGACTTACAGTGGCAGGTGACTTCCTACCTAATAACTTATACGGAAACGGACAGTGACGCTGTCCTTAATGACATGTGGGGCAGGCAGTCTCACTCAGGCTTTGAGCCTGACCTTGCAGGACCTTCCATGTAAGCTCCAAATGAAGGAAACTTATTTAAAACATTTAAAACAAAATGTTCCAAATGTAATGTGCATATTTCCCACATTCCAGATAGGTCTCAGCAACATGTTAACAAGACAACACTGTTTTACAATAATAATTTTCTCATTTATTAAAACTGACAGTGATGGAGATTTTATTCATATGAGCAATAAAAAAGTATGTTCACTCCAAAGTCCATGAGACTCCTGAAAATCTGACATTATTGAAGTGAAATGGCTAAAACAGTGCATCACAAATTGTATCATCGCCACAGGATGAAAAGTGGTTCTGAATGACAGTCACCAGCTTGAAAATTTAAATATGGTTGTACCCTTCCTCACATCTCTGCTTATTCAAAAAGCTCCTGAGTCTGCAGTGTTGCCTTGTGAAGCAGTGGAGGGAGACAGTCTTTGTGTGTCTGAAGAGATGCTCCAACACCCAGCACTAGTGTGAAACTGCTTATCCCAGCAGGAACGTATTGTTCAGATTTTCCTATTATCAGTTTAATGAACTTCATATCCGGAGCCAGAAGCAGATAGGATCATCTGACCTCACTGTATAGTCTTTATGGGTGTGTCCTTGGTTCATATTTCTTCCAGCTGCCTCTCTCCCATCTTGTGAGACTAAAAGCGTGACTGAATGAGTGAGCCACCAATATGGCATGTTGTGGACCATGTGGTAGATCTCATACATGGGCCCGCACCCTGGGGTCCGAAGGGTCAGACAGACAGCATCTCTTCATCTCATATCAGTGGGATCTGCTGAATTACTGAAGTTCAGGTGCAGTTTTACAGCCAACAGCAGCAACTGAGAATTCTGCTTCACCTGCACAATGTCACCAGAAGAGACGCAAAACAAATGCAAAGAGATGCATAACGACCACAAAGACGAAATACAACTACAGAGCTGCAAAACGACCATAAAGTGACAGAATATGGTCACATAGAGAGAGAGAATGGCACAAAATTGCAAAGAGATATGAAACGACACAAAAAGCCTACAAAAGGGATGCGAAACAACCACAAAGACACAAAACACCAACAAAGACAAGAAACAACCACAAAGAGTCACAAAGAGTCACAAAAAACACAAAACGACTACAAAGAAACACAAAATGACCACAAGGAGACACAAAACATCTACAAAGAGATCCAAAAAGACTACAGACCCTAAATGACAAAGATACTACAAAAAGAAGCAAAATGACCAAAAAGAGGCACAAACAGCCAAGTTGTTTGTGGTGGTTTTGTGAAGCTTTGTATCTATTTGTTCCTGCGCTGTGTAGGAGGATGGAGGGACCTTTTACATGTCTATGCCTGGGGGCCCCATTGTCTCATAATTCATCCAAGGTCTTATCTGACTATTTGTATCTCACCTGAGATCTGAGGACTCAGCTTTGATCCAGAATATTTTTTGCTTTAGTAGGTGTTTGCGCTCACCTTGCGTGTTTAACAGCCATGTGGCATTCAAAGCCTGGCCTGCTATCAACGCGCTCTTTGATGAAGAATGTCTCAGGATGTATTTTCTGCCTTGTCCTTCCAGTGATTATTGCTTCTCTGTCAGGTGTCCCAGTGTTTGGTGCCTTAAAAAAAAGGTCACATGCTCCACTGGACAACTGCACAGCACCCCATGGAAGTATAACAAAGCAGTAAACACTTACCTGAGGTCCACACACTGGCATTTGAATAGTGTGAACAGAGCAAGGCACAGCCTACTAAACTGCATGTCACAAGCTTATTGCACATGCTGTTCATATTATTCTACACAATGCTGTGTCAAAACCCAATCATCCATTTATAATTGTATTATGCGTATTTCACAGTTGTTACCATCTTGCTGTGCCTCAGAGTGAAAAACAGCATGTGCCCATTAAAAATATCCAATTATGATTCACTGGGCACCTCAAGATGAAGAACTGCAGTAAGCAGCAGGTCAGTCACAAAATCCATGTGGTTGCTAAATCTGAGACTTGTAAAAGTATGCAACTCTTCTGTATTCCCAGCTATGTGCTGTGAGTTTACCCTCTATTGTGTGCTGGATCATTTTTAGGCACGTTTGGTGCTGCGTGCGTGTTTGTGTGTATGTGTGTGTGTGTGTGTGTTGTCACGGTCTCTGTGTTTCTCCCTGGTGCTTGAAATAATCTCTTTCTTTGCACATTCAAATTACAATAAGCCCCATCTTTTGTGTGTAACTAGTGTGTGTCCCGAGTAGAAATAGCAGTGGTAATATGTCCAATCTGTGAGGTCCTACCTCTTGTCCACGGGTTGTTATGATAATCCAGACTTTGGGCTACAACTGTCAGCAGTGACTCTCCAACATGGTCTGGGCTCCCAGGGACAGCAGCTGGCTACCTCTTATTTAAACTCTTACCCCCCAAGTGAACAGGATGCTTGCCATACCTGTGCGAGTAATACGAGTTCCCTGTACAATGCCGTCATGCTTAAAATGAGTTGCTCCAGCACAATGAATCTCAACTGTACCCTCAAATATCTGGCTCTGAGAGGCTGCGCTGTGGGCCCACTGCTATGTTTGTGGCAGACACTGCTGCACATCCACAGAGGAATTCAGGAGCAGTCATTTCAAACACTTCTGCCTTTTCATGTTACAAATGTACAGTATGTATGGGCGACTTCAAAGACTATGACAAAAACTTTGCAACATATGACCACAAGGTGTCTCTGCAACCTCAGAAACTAGAGAAAAAAATAAAAGGGGGTGAGGGTCTTTGACTGATTACCAGCAACAGATCAGATGCTAGGATGGATTTTTGTGGTTGATGCTTTCATCTTGGTAAAAGAGGAAATGTAAATGTGTTAAATTTTTTTTGGGAAAATATGTTAGTGTGTATGGAAAAAGCTAGACTGCTCAGTGTGTTGGGTATAAATGTATAAAGTTACATCTTTATTAGTAGATTGGTTTAGGTTGCATGCTACAAAAAAGTAATGAAATCACAGGTTGTTCAGATATTATAGAGTAAATTAATGCTGTAAACATTGTTAGAAGTTTTACAGGAATGCACTAAAACTTTATACATAATTTGAAAGCCTATATATACCCATTAAAATTGTCATATTGGGAGGAAGAGGGGAGGAAAGAGATGCATTGCAGATGGTCTTCTTTCTGATTTTTGTTCATCAGATGTTCGACCATTTATGCATTACTTCTGTGGAATGTTTTTATTTTGAAAATCAAGTGTGATTTTCCGCAGCAGTATTGGTCTGACCAGATGGGGATTTTTCCCTTGCAGACCCCAGTCCTTTATAACAGCAGCATCATCTCATATTCTGCTAGAAGTGCACACTGCTTACCACTTTACATTAACTGCCTTCTCCAAGACCAATCCCAGCGCTGACCAGAGAGTACAGTATAATGAAAGGCAATCTCCCCAAAGAACTCCGGAGCTCCTCAGCTCAGATGCTTTCCCCTTTAATTATGTGTTGGCCTTTAGCCTTGAAGAAAAATAACATCCCTTTTGCATACAGTAGGACAGGAGGAAAACACGTGCACAGGAATAGCAGGATGAAAAAAAAAAAAAGACTCAAGGGCAGATGGAAAGGCATTCGTATTTATTTGAGGAAAGGCCTAAACATAGCTACAAAGAGGTCCACGCTGTCTTCAAGTACCACATTTGGAGGTGAAACAACATAGTTACACAGGGGATGAAAGGCGATTCTGCTTCTTTGTTTCTCGGGATCTAAAAATAACTCTTGCTGAGCAGGCAGTGAAGCTGAGCTGCAGTCCCTTCTCTTGCTCCATTTTCCTCCTCATTCTGTCGCTCACTCTCTCTCACACATAATGCATCATGGTAATATCGCATGTGAGGTGACTTTTACTTCAGATGTGATACAGTTAGTGGGTGAGCTTGGTCTGGTCCTACGAGAACTGCTGTTATCTGACATACAACATGCACCTTAGATACAGGAAGTGTTGTTAATATTTGTACAGTAATTGAGAGTAAAAAAGTACGAATGTACAAACATCTCTGGGCTAATAAGGAAAATAGAAATTATCAATTTGTCAAAGATGTGTTATTTATTTTAAAGGGTTTGCAAGTAGAATAAAATTATAGTTTCCAGTTATTATTCATAGCTTGAAATTGTTTCTTTTTGTTGAAAAAAAAATATAGTCACTAATCTCTCGAACACACACACACACACACACACACACACACACACACACACACACACACACACACACACACACACACACACACACACACACACACACACACACACAAAAAGGCAATACTGCCGTTGCTAAAGCAGGTGATAAAGTTTGCTGCCACTTGTGTGGCTGTATCCAAGCAATTACAAAATGCCAACAGGTCCAGCACATATTTATCAGTGTTGCCACTGTGCTCACATCCCTAGCAACCTTGTGTTATTGTCCTGCAGATTAGTTCCCCACCCCCACACACACAGATACCATACTGCTGTACCCCTCGTGATCTCACATTTATGGAGGGAAACAGTGCTAATCTCATTCTATGGAGAGATAGATCTGTAGTATACGGACGCAAACACATTTAGAGATTTTCACAGATGAATTCTGACGTGTATCTTTTATATCTATTAATGTACAGAATACAATATGTGCACATGCTGTATGTAAAAATTGATGAGTAGGATTTACAGTCACGAAGAGGAGGTGAGTCAATTCACAATATTTCCCCCTAGAGTGAATCATATATTGCGTAAAGCCTGGCATTGGAGAGGAGGAATTTGTTTTGCATTTCTTCACTGGCAGCCAAAACACCCTCACACAGTGGGAGTGATGGAGCACACATTTCTGTTTATCCTGGCTCGAGGAGAAAGAAACAAGGGGCAAATCACCCATGAATGGAACAATGGAGGCAAACAGCACTGAAACTGAAACCTGTTTTGCAGAACAGTTTTGTGTAGTGTGCATGAGATTCAACCCCAATCCTTGGAGTTTTAACATCGAGACCACCTCTGGTAGAGTAGATAAATTACAGTGCACTGTAACATCCAATCACCCATCCATATTAGTGAATGTGTAGCACAAGATATTAGACCAAGAGGTCCCTGGTGGACAAGTTGCAAAGATGCTGACAAAGGGCCAGATGAGCACTGATATAACTGAGTGGGAAGATCAAACAGCTCAGAGACTGGGAGGTAGCAAAGGAACAAATCAGTGGACTGCAGTAACATACATTATCTGCTACAGCCAAATCCATCACTCAACAACACAGTTAATCAGATAGGCTATACAAATAATTTCTAACCTTTTAGACTTTTACCATCTGATTGCATGCAAATGCAGTATCTCTGCTATACTATCAGTGTTGACTTGGCTGATGTGTAAATGCCAAACTATTCTAACAATGCTAAAATATTTGTCTCACAAAATGATATATTATTTTGATGATGGGGATGTTCTTTGGTTTCCTTGTGTTTGTTAAGATGCACAGAGCGTGATAAATTGGAAAAGGATGTTTCAAGTGCATCTGTGTTCCCAGAAGAGATTATTAGATTTGTGGCAGCGAGAAAAACCACTGCAACAAAGGATTTACTGAATATGCTGCACATTTTCTGCTGCTGTACAATAAATCTAATAGTCCCCAATTCAGGATTTCATGATATGTCATCATCTCACAAAGGAAAAGGCTAAGACAGTGTAGCCACTTAAATGGGGACAGTCAGCGATGACAGCCAAACAAGATGCACTGTGGATTTTGACAGTGAGCATCCAGTTTTTACTCAAGTAAATCCTTGAAATTTCATAAATCTTGCAGCATGAATGCTTTCAGGCTATCATCTTCACTGATTACATTGGGGAAATTAATAATATTATGGATTATGTATACAGCTAAAAAAAAATGTGTAAAACACAGATTGCACTGATGATGTAAGCTTGTTGTTGACTTTCCCAGTCTGAATGACTGAGCAAAGGATAGGGGGTGGGGTGTCATTAATCCATGGCTAGTGATGACCAGACAAGCAAAAAAGAGGTGTAGTGGGGGATGGGCGAGGACACTCTTGTTGTGACTGGTGCTTGGCTGCGGTACAAACTTCCAGAGGCCTAGGCATTTTTTTCTTTCCCTTCTCATTGGTCGGTTTCAGTGAGGAAATGTGGCTCCATTTTGCTGTGAAAACGTCAAACGGACCAGGAGTTAAAATTTAATCAACGCTGGATCACGGCTTTCAACTTTAATAAACCACGACGTGTTGTTTGCGCTTTTGGAAAAATAGGTTAGTTGTCTATATAGCATTATATCCTAGCGCCACTTGGTAGAAATGTGAAATAACGCTGTTGATAAGTAGGCATCTGTTGGCTACTATTCTTACATAAGTTACCAACCCCACTCTGCCGTAGACGATGGAGGATACGGTGAATGCACTGTCCATTGTCGTCGTCACGGGTTAATCGTTATATTGCGCTTTAGCGAGTAGAGCTTTGAAATAACAGTAGTTACAGGCAGCTCATTTTTGCATGTCAGGTCACTCCACTGTGTCGAATGTCTGAAGCCGTTGCTGGCTTCTTACCGCCTGGCTTTAGCTTTAATATTATAACCTAACGATAGTTAATATATGTGCGAAAACCATCTGTCTTGCAGTCGATTAAATAGATAACATGGTCTGACTTGAACACAAGAGCTGTGGAAGATATCGGCAATTGAAAGGTTATATCCAAGTAGGTACGAGATTATAGCAACACTGTCATTAGCATAGCATGCTAGCGTTAGCTACCGCGCTAGTCTGTCTCGGTTTGGACCGATAGCGACGGGCTGACGATCTCACTGTACTCATCAGAAATGCTATTTTAAAGAAGCTAACTTAACGTTTTGGGGTGTTGTCTAAAAAACTTAAACTATGAAACGCTTAACTGTAATGTTTGGTAGCTAACTGTAATGTTTGGTAGCTTACTGTTGGTGTCCTGTTTCAAATTAACGAAATCTTAGACCGCCTTGCCTGAGTGGCATGTGGGGTGACGGGTACGGCCGCCGCCAAGGCAAAATTAATGTTAGCTCGCCATTAGCCAGGGTGCTAACGTTGACTAGCTCATGGCAGTGTCTTAAATCGGTTTGAAATGTAAAGTTCCCTATTACATAAGTTGGCGAGGTAAAAAAAAAGACGCAAGTACCAAGTGTTTACTTGACAATCACTTAGAATAAGTTCTGATAAAGCCCGTTCCCATTTCCCCTGTACATCCACTTAGTGACCCATGACATGTGGGCAATTGTCAGCCTACTGTTAACATTACATCTTTAATGAGTTAGATTAAACGATTACTACATTTAATTGACATGGCACTGCGGCATATTTCAGTGTTCCACAAACAGGAGTGGACATTTGATTCAGGCTTGTCTTATAGAAATAAAGTGCATTTTGAGTCATTCATCGATACAAACTGTGCCACAAATCTGGCGGCTGCCTGCTTCAGATAGCGTGTCGGTTAATGCACGCACTGTAGTTTGTTCAGCCCATTCACTCGCTACCGTGTGTGGGGGGGATGGGCAATGTATTTCCGCTAGTAGTTTACCATGCTATCTTGCTAATTAGCTACCGGCAGATTAACATGGTGACATAACTTGTATGTATTTAACTTGCACGAAATAAGTGTGAGCTGAGAAGGACCTGCAACCACACACACTGAAATGGCGATAAAAACAAAATCTGAAAGATGCAGCTATATGAAACTACGTTAAAAAAAAAAAACACCACCTCAGCCACCTGTTTATGAACCAGTACCAGTGAGCTGTTGGCTAAGTGGATATTGTAGGAGGCAAGCATCTCAAACATGTCTTACTAAATTCAATTCACAATGACATGTCTGTGTTTCATTTACTTAATACAATACATAAGCACACTCCCCTTTAATTAGAGTTCTTCAGGGATAGTTGTACCATGCATAGCACAATCCACTGGCTGTTCTGGCTTTTTACATTGCTGACCCAGTTTCTCTCATTGTTCGGTGACACGCCCCTTTGTACATAACACTTTCCCTGGCTGCCTTTTCACCCACTCTCTGACACACTGCTGCTAAAATGTCCATTCTAATTAAGGTAATTTGTCACAGCACTGATAGAGAAACACTGTTATCTGTGAATACTATGGCAAGGCCTGTGTGGTTCGTGTGCTGCTTGCTGCTACACGTTACTTTATACATAACTTTGGGGAAGATTACTAAACTACAGTACATGATAGGAGATGGTCTGAAGTGTATAAAGCAACAAGCAGAATATTGAATGGGATTAATAAGTTTTATTTTTCTTGTTTGCCAAATTATTGATAGGGATACTACAATGCATGATACAGAATATTGAAACATTTTGAGAACAAGTGATTTCAGCCTGGAGAAACAGTATAATCTATCATTTATATAATTTAGATATGATGACAATCTGTGATTCATTTTCTGTCTATTTCTCTCAGGGACTGAAAGTTCTTGCTGGGGACAACGGAGATATGATGCGCCTCTGAAAATACCTTGCTCACATGGGTAGTGTATCTTGTTTCTGTTCCATATCCAAAATTTGGTTCACCTCTTTTTATGGCTGCACACATTTATTGAGGTCTGGAAGATCACTTCACTATAGCAAAGTGTCAGGAGTCCTATAGAGATGGCAATTTAACTATCTATTCAACCAGTGGTAGGATGGTATACAGAAATGACTCAGACAAGACCAACTGTTAGTATTATGCATGCCCCAATAATGGCTAAGAACATACAAATTTTTAACCTTAAAATATACCTAAAATAACCCAATTGTTAACATAGCTGTTGCAGTAATCAAGTGCTTTAATCAATGACAACTAATGTAAGTGTAATGAATATCCTGCGTGCTTGTTGTTTCAACAATGAACCGAATTTTAGTGTTGGAGAGGTGGTTGTTGTGGCTTCAGAGAAGAGAGATATCAGTAAAGGCCATACAACATTATTTGCATTCATTGTTGTTTTGAAATCATGATATTGGTCTGAGTTGTGGTATTATTATTGTGATTCCGCAGCTAAATTGCTGTACACTGCCCAAGGTTTGGTGGAGTGTGGCACTGGGTCAGTACACATGTTGAAATTATTGCTGAGCATGTACTGCATGTTCAGAACTCAGGTGTGTAATAATGGAAACAATTGCTTTGAATCAAATAAAACATTGGTTAAGAGTGTGCAGTACAGTACTTCCCACAGAATTAGATTCTACTTGTTGCGATAGCTGACCACTGGGCTTTCTCAAATTAATTATCAAATATTCCCATATATAAGATACTCTATTGCAAATATTATAATATATAAATATAAGTACTTTATGACAAATAAATAGCTGAACAATGCAGCGTACAGTGTAATTTCTTCACGTCATGCCCAGCCCCGGCATGCAGCACACTCTGCACACCCTGAAAGACAGGCACACAGACAGATCCATTGTTGATGTATGGGAAACACTGCTGTAATACTTTTTTGAAAGAGCACCAATTGAAGGTCCACAGTGGGTTTTGGTGGACTGTTTTGTTTGTACACTTAACTCATTTGCATGTTGTCTTTTACACCTGTGCAAATTATTTGAAACATTTGGTGGATGGCCATTGTAAGTCCATCAGTATGACTTGTTGAAGGTCCTGTCCAGGGATAAACGAGGCTGAAACGGGGAAGGGAAGTGAAAGCACAATGTAGCATAGAAAGCAACTAGTACTCTCATTTATAACTAATAAGATTTAAATTTCTTATGATAAAGAATCATAGGCTTCCAACTGCTGGAAAAGTGAACTTGAAGTTAGAAAGTGACAATGGCCTTTTTATTTTTATGTAGACAGGACATTGTGCCATTGCATTTTGAGATTATTTTCCATTAAATATTGAAATTTGTAAATAACTGTTTTGGCATGCCTGGCTGAGTGGCACTAACCATGGTACTGAAACTAGGATTTAGCCTAATCGTAGCATGTTAAATTAGCATCAAGCCTGGTGTATTTATGAGTTTCAACCATGAACTATTAAGTTGATAAGCTTTTAAGTGTGATCCCATAAACTTTAAAGATAACGAAGAGATTCTTGGAACAATTTGCTTGTTGCATAGACCATCTTTCATGTAATTAGCTACTAATTAGACTGTCTAATCCTTTCTCATGAAACATACAACTGAATATCTTGTAACATGATGAGACTCAGTCAGCTAAGAATGGGTCATTTTCATGTTGACCTCCTCAGTCTTGTGAGTAGCTAGATTGCTCCCCCAGAGAAAGAAACACAGCTTGATAAAGCTGATGATCAGCCCTGATGTTCATAAAACATTCAAATATTGGACACAATGCCAGCGAGATGAATTGGTTGACCTATTCTTGTAACTGTGCTCTGACCCTGTTCACTGCTTTCAGACTTGCATATTAATGTAATTTTGCTGGCACCCTTTGAAAGCAGGTTAATATCCGATAAGCACAAGTGTTATATCAACATGATTGTAGTGCACCGTAACCATACTGAACCTTAAAGAAAATAATGGAAAAACACAGTGTGCTCTAGCAGCCTGAGTAAAGTAGTGGTGCACCCACTTGAATGTGAAAGTGGTCTCAGACTTTTGGACCCTACTGTATATATAAAGTAAGTATGTTCTTTCTATGTTGAAAGATTGTCATTCATTGTTTGTTTCACCCTGAATAGAAGCTCAATCTGTTAGATATTGTGGTTGTATCAAGCCATTTGCTAAGTGCTAGTGGTAGTGCTTCATTGTGAGAAACATTAGCCATCATGACTTGTGACCACCTTGTTAGGGATTGCTGAAGGGTTTCTACTAGATTCAAGGCCTCTTGGTTCAGTTGGTCTTGGACCTCAGCCTCTGGGATGCAGCAGGAGACATGTTGACTTTTTCAGACGGCTGGCATGATGGAAACAGGAGAGGTTCTGTCCCTCATCCAGACCCCTTGTTTATTTCCACAGTCTCGTTTAAACAGTGCGGGTTCCGCATGAATAAATATGGAGGCCGGACACAAGAACTGTACAATCTGTTATTGCTGAGGTTTAAAGCCCATCTATTCCAGACGTTTTGGTCCAAAATACCCCGCCTACCTTGTGAAGACGGCTGGTAATTATTTCCAGTTGTAGGTTAATGAATGGAAACTTGTGCCCTGCTTAGAGCCAGGAGGCTTCTGCAGCCACCAAAGATAGAGAGGAACGAGACATCATTGTTTATCAAATGGCAGATCACAGTTTGCCTACTTCCCTCTTCTAAAGTTGCAAGATCTAGGTCAAGCAAGGTGATGTCTTTTCTAACCTCTTCCTCTTCTCGGTTTTCATTGTGTGTGCCAGTTTGGAATTAAGCTTGTAGTGTAACACCACCCTCGGTGTAAGTGTGTGTCAGGTCTCTTTTACACCTGGATCTGTGAAATAACATGTCCTCTTACTTGTTACTATCCATTTATGTTTCTGTGGGATGTTAATGCATGTGAGCGATGGAGATACTTTCAGGATACAAGTAAAAGCTCCTCTCAGCTCATTTCTGTGATGTGTAATACTCTGTGGTTTGCTTTTACAGGCTCCTATCCTGTGCTGACCCAATGGTTTAATCACCAGGACTAAAAATGAGCATAAGCAGTGATGAGGTCAATTTCCTGGTTTACAGATACCTGCAAGAGTCAGGTAAGTGTGACAGATTTTATTTACTAAATTACTAATTATTTAAAATCTAAAATTTTACACTGCTGCTGTTGACACTCTGCTATTGAACTTTGACTCTTATTTCCAAATGATTGTGCCTCTTCCAGGCTTCTCCCACTCAGCGTTCACCTTTGGCATAGAGAGCCACATCAGCCAGTCCAACATCAATGGAGCCCTGGTGCCCCCTGCTGCCCTCATCTCCATCATCCAGAAGGGCCTGCAGTATGTTGAGGCAGAAGTCAGCATCAATGAGGTCAGGGTCCATCTTTACACCATCAACTGCTATTTAGTGTATCCCTAAAATAAATTGGCAAGAACTGCACAGTCAGCTTTATGTTTTGACTCAGGTGTTCCTGTTGGCTTATATGTTGGAGAATATTTTTTCAATGATATCCATTATTAACATAAGGAAAGTGTGGTTATATAAAGTTTTGTGTTTTCTGCGTAGGACGGGACCTTATTTGACGGGCGGCCCATTGAGTCGCTGTCTTTAATCGATGCCGTGATGCCAGATGTGGTCCAGACCAGACAGCAGGCCTACAGGGACAAACTGGCCCAGCAGCAGCAGGCGGCGGCAGGCAGCGGCAGCAGCACAGGACCCCAAGGAAGCACGAAAAACGGAGAGGGCGCTGCCAACGGGGAGGAAAATGGATCCCACGCCTTAGCCAGTAAGCTAGCTCATGGTTGTTCAGTCTCTGAATCAACTCTTTAACAAACAGCTGTGTTTTTTTGTGTTTGGGTGAAAAAAAAATGTTTGGCCACACTGCAGGAATTTATTTTCATAATCTTCTGCAGGATGCTTGGATATAATAATATTAAAGAGTGAAAGATGCTGTGTAAGCTTTTTATCAGCTCTTTATCAGGCTCACTGTATTATTGTCCCCTTTCACTTGAAAGTCTGACACAGTTATATAAAAGCTGTAATTTTGGATGATACCACAGCAGAAAGTTGGCACATTTCTATAATAATAATAATATAAGTCCAAAATAATAAACAAAACAAATGTATGGCTTGGTGGTATGACCTAAATATCTACCACAGTAAATTTATTTCAAAGTAATGATATATATCGTGGTATAGAATTATGTCCCTAGTAAAGGAAAACTACTGCTTAATTCATGAGTTCAATGTTACATGGCTAACCTAACCCTTTGTTAACCAGTTCGTGAGGGGAAACCTGTTTATGTGTGTGTGTGTGTGTGTGTGTGTGTGTGTGTGTGTGTGTGTGTGTGTGGCCTCGCCTCTGCCTCTGCCTGTGAGTATGATTTGTTCCCTCTTTCTGATGACAACTGCGATACAACTTTAGGATTCTGTCTGGTGTGAAATGTTGCCTACTTGGTATAACATAAAGCTACTCTGGAGTTTTCCTTAAACCTGCACGTGCTTCCACATGGTTTTGTTCTGTCTGTGTCTTCATGTCTGTTCTCACCTTTTCCCAGCGTACACAATTGTTTGTTTATTTTAGCGTAGGAGGAAAAATGTGGTCTGGTTGTTGTCCCTCAAACCCTCTTTTTCCCAACAATGATAACACCCCAGGCCTTAGAATCAAATTTAGATTGCTGCTGAGGGGTAGATTCAGGTTCTCACTGACAAAAGATGAGTCCACATTAGTGTACTCACTTACAGTATCTAGCATTGGTTGGTTACTTGTATTTTACACTCAGTGCCCACCTTATGGACAAGCTTTGTTTGGTACAAACACTCCTGGCCTTTCAAGAACAGCACAGCCTGCCCTTTAATTCCACTGCTGTCAGCTGTTCAAGCTGGTGTTCATTCAGTGCAGTGCCGTTTACTTGACACATGAAACACTGGCATCGCCATTCTACTTGAATTAACAACATCAGACGATGAAGTACATGTGCTGCTGTGAGACTGGAGGTTCCTTGGAAATGAGATGATGCCAAATGTTTAAATGGATCCGGTTTGCTTGCTGGTTGTTCATATGCAGAGCATTCAGAAAGTATTCATATCCCTTCAATTTTTTTTATTTTTTTTTTACATTTTGTAATGTTGCAGCCTTATGCTAAAATTGAAAAATAAATCCTTTTCCCCTCATCAATCTACTCTCACTGCACTATAATGAAGTGAAAACAGAATTTTAGAAGTTTTTGCTAATTTATTAAAAGCTCAGGTGACTCTCATTTCTCGTGACATCTGTCTAAGGTCTCACAGCTGATGATGCATTTCAGAGCAAAAAGAGGAGGTGGAAGGAACTGCCTGCAGAGCTTAGAGACAGGATTGTGTCAAGGCACAGATCTGGGGAAGGATACAAAAAAAAAAATTCTGCTGCACATAAGGTTCACAAGAGCACAGAGGCCTCCAAATTTCTTAAATGGAAAAAGTTTGGAACAAGCAGGACTCTTCTTAGAACTGGGCGCTTGGCTAAACAGAGAGATTGAGGGAGAAGGGCCTTGGTAGGAGAGGTGACCAAGAACCTGATGGTCACTGGCTGAGAGATCAGATCCTGTGTGGAGATTGAAGAAGCTTCCAGAAGGAAGACAGTAGTTTATGATTACTGTTAATATAAACCTTTAGTTAAAAGGTTTTGTTTGTGCTTCTTACTTCTTCCTGTAGATCACCACTCAGAGATGATGGAGGTGGATAGGGACGTGGAGATCCCCCAGAGTAAAGCCATGGTCCTGAGGGGCCATGAGTCCGAAGTTTTTATCTGCGCCTGGAACCCAGTGAACGACCTCCTCGCCTCTGGGTCAGTATCAGCACATCATCTCTCTCTGTCCACAGCTTTCACTGCTCATGCAGTGTCAAGAGTAATAGTGGTCATTGGTCAATGGTAAAAGTGTCATTCTCACTTGGACACTGAAGTCATGTAGTGCATTAGTTTATTTTAATACACCAATCACATTATTATCGATAGAGTCTTACATTTAATACAAGTCCTTTTTGTGTCCCACACGAGGTTGAGTTAATTAAAGACAAATTCAATGTCTCTTATTTGTCAGCCAATTAATTTTTAAAACATAATTAGACAATTGTAAATCAGGTTAAGAATTAACCTTGTCTTGTTCAGGGGAAACTTGTGATATATGAGAAGAGTTGTTTTTTTTCAAAGTCCCACCTCATTTATCACCGTTGAAGAACTCTTTGTTGACAGGAGTCATTGTTTTTCCAGTGTCATTATCCCTCCCCAGATGAATGCAGTCACGCAGAAGATTCTCTGACAATGTAGTGTTTATTAAAGAGCAAATCCTATTTCTGAATATGCTTGTGAAGTTGGGAGTGACAAATTTTCCAGTAACAGTGACTGACTAAAGGCTTGTTGCCCGTAAAGAACAACAAATTAACTGATTCATTACTACACAAACAGCCCCTATTGATTGATTGCATTTTAACATGTTCTCATCTAAACGCACAGCTTTCTTAGTCTTCAGTTTAAACAAACCCTCTCATTGAATCAACTATCTCCTTTGATGATGTTATGCGTTTACATCTCCACCCGCTCTTCCCACTGTGTTTGTCAACATTGCTCAGGGGAGATCCCTCAAGCAAAACATGTGATTGGACAAGATGCACCGGCTGGTCTGATCATGATTCTCTGCACGGAAGATAATGAAATTCTAAATACCCATCCCAGGACAAGCTTTGTCCAACTGTAAAATGGCCCCTACCCTGAGCCATAACATTAATGTCCTTTACAGCACATGGACCGATTCCCTGATCAGTGGGGAGAAGTGATTCAACTTTCACTAAACAAAAAAAAAAGGATCAGAGTGATTCGTCATCTTCCTAAAATCCCATTCGACTTAGTTTAGTGTTCATTTATAAAAGTAGTAAACCAAACAGAGGTGAGCATCCAGCTGGATACATATACTGTGTGTTCACCAAAGTACTGCTCCTAATCATGGGCACACCTCTTAAAATTAAAGGAAATTGGAGAGAAATGCAGTTATTCAGGCACAGTCCTGTAATATCAGAGCAAATATCCACACAAACGAAATCAAAGTCACTGAGTTTTGTGCTTGTAAAATTTCTTTCTCCTTTTTCCTCAACAGATGATGTGAAAAGGTTTAATAGGGTTTTAAAAAGATTTCGGATTTGATACTGGGTTCAGGTTCGATAAAATGCCTTAAAACCCCAACCCTACTCGAGCGACGATGGTCAGTTTCATACAATTTTCATTACTGATTTTAAAAGTCAAAGCCAAGTTATGGTGCCTAATGTAAGGTTGTCTGTGTGTCTCTGTGTGTGTGTGTGTGTGTGTGTGTGTGTGTGTGTGTGTGTGTGTGTGTGTGTGTGTGTGATGACTCGGGCAGGTCTGGGGACTCAACAGCACGGATCTGGAACCTAAGTGAGAACAGCACAGGCGGATCCACCCAGCTGGTTCTGAGGCACTGCATACGGGAAGGGGGCCAGGACGTACCCAGCAACAAAGACGTCACCTCACTAGACTGGAATGTGAGTGTGTGTGTGTGTGTGTGTGTGTGGTTGCACAGTATGATTGTGTGCGTCTGTTCCACTGAGTGCAGTTTTAGTAATCTAATCTAGTGCTGTGTGTGTGTGCATGCCTGTGGCCACTACTTCTGCTAGAGGCATTCCTTCCAACCAGATATATGGGGGCGAGTCATTCCCACAGGGGGAACAGGCCTTTTATGCTGCTCAGCTGCAACCTATTTTTTCCCTGAGTAGTACAAGTCGATGCACAACACCAAATTTGCACTAATAATTTATGTCATAAACTATTTATTACTCAGTATGAGCCTCATTAATGAAGAAAGTGGAATTTACTTGCAAAATATGGAAAAATTATGAACCAAAATATACAAATGAAATTTAGAATTATTTAATGCAACTTGCTGCAACTAATAAGAATCATTTCTGTCTCTTTCAGAGTGAGGGAACGTTGCTAGCAACAGGCTCATACGATGGGTTTGCTAGAATATGGACAAAAGATGGTAAGACTCTCAAGCTTGTACTACAAATATGAATGGATGGTGAAATGTTTCTCCTCTCTTTCTAAGCTCTGGTGGGTTTTTTTTTATGTTTTCAGGTAACTTGGCCAGTACATTGGGTCAACATAAAGGTCCTATATTTGCACTCAAGTGGAATAAGAAAGGAAACTTCATCCTCAGTGCTGGTGTAGACAAGGTAAAGCATATGGATTGATTTGAGCTGCGGTTTTTTCCCAAAATGCAGACATTTCTTGAAATATTGGTTTGTCAGTTTTATCCCTTTGGAGCCCCCTGAAATATTATCATCACTATCTTAAGCCCCATTCAGACAGGATTAACATTAGAGGGGGAGGTGGGGAAGAAAATATTCACAGTGCTCCTTAGTAAGTTAACTCTTCATTCCGGACGGCATTTTAACCAGTAGGAAATTACAGGATATGATCTGTGATAGACATGGACATATCTTTGGACAAAGACAAAAGCCTCATCACGGAGAGTTGAAGAGGGCGTGGAGAGACATGATGCTAATTCATGCAGCACATGAATGAAGTGCATATTGATATCATTCAGCATTACTTACACTTATGTCCATCGCAAATAAAGTTCCATAAATCTTCTTATAAATCATAGATAGATAGACATAGATAAAAGACTCTACAGAACTTGCCATTGAGAAAAAAAAAAAACTCAGATATTCTCAACTCATTTAAAGTCACTGACCAGCCCAGGTAATGTTAAAATCACCCCACCTCCTCTAGAGAAATAAATCCAGTCCGAATGGAGCTTTTCTGTGATATATTTCCTATAGTTGACCAGTTTGAAAGGAGGGTTGAAGTAGTTCAGAAATGTGTGATGGATTAATTAGGTTGGTGTCGTCTGTGGAGCACATGATCACTGTCAAAGATGAATAGTTTTCCAATTAGTAACAGTTTCCTGGGATGTTAAAAAGCTTTTCATGGGTCTTTCATTTTTGTTGGGTCACTGTTTGCTCTTGAGGATTAGAGAGTTGGAAAAATTTGGCAGACCAAGCAGTATTTTAACAGTTAATGCGCATTGGATGTATTCTAAAATGAAGTTGTGGATTTTAGGTTGCTTTTAGTACTGAAACATTCAGTCAGTCAATTACTTGGTTGGTTCCAGCTTCTAAAAAAGAATTTGTTGTATTTCTGTGTTTTATATCATTGTAAATTGAATGTATTGAATTGAATTGAAATCAAATGAATTGGGCTGGACAGAACAAGCAATGTGATGGCATCACTTTGGGCTCTGATAGACGACAAGCAGATAAATAGTAATAATCAACAATGAAAATGGTAATAAGTTACAGCCATAGTTTCTTTATGATGAATTACAATGATCTACCAACATTAGTTATGGAGAGGCACAACATATAAATGGCATGCATGTCAACCATGCACAAGCCTGTGCAGATATCGTGCACTGCCCTCAGTATGTAACTGTATGTAAGGGTCTGTTTACAGTTCACAAATGTAAAGGGCTGATAGGTGAGCCAGATGCATTCCCAGCAAACATCAGATGCTCTCATCCTGTCACCAAACCACAACAAACAACTGTTTATGGACATTGTACAACATTGCCATCTAGTGTACTTAAGTGTAATAACATACACGGTGTCACCTTCAGCATACATATTAATGCCCAAGTGCTGTCGTCTTGCAGGTATAAAAAGGCCTGAGGTGTGTATAATGTGTATAAATAATGAAAATCTCTTCCTTCACACAGACCACAATTATTTGGGACGCACACACGGGAGAGGCAAAGCAACAATTTCCTTTCCACTCGGGTGAGTGACAGGAGTCAGCTGGATTATTCCACATGACTTTTAATGCACTAGTTTCTGTTTTAGACAGATGTTACCTTTTGCTGAACTGCAGTCAGACCATAATGATAATAAAATTCCTTATTTTCTGGCATTAAATCTTAACCCATTTTCCACAACAGCTCTGAATTGTGACAGTGTGACAGTAATAGACCAAACCTTCAAATGAATGTGCAAACTTTATGTTATGGTTATACATTTTTAGTACTATGCTTTAGTTTTAAAACTATCTGCACAGTCAATAGTTAATTCAGATGAAGTGTGGCAATGAGAAATATATTCAGACCATCATACTGCTGTTGTCGTCTCATGTCCTGCCTGCATATCTGACTGCTGCAGCAGCCCTAAGCTCCGTCTCTGCCTCCCAACAGCACCTGCTCTGGACGTAGACTGGCAGAGCAACAACACGTTTGCCTCCTGTAGCACAGACATGTGCATCCATGTGTGTAAGCTGGGTCAGGACAGACCTGTCAAGACCTTTCAGGGACACACGGTAAGACGTGGATCTTTTGTGTCTGTGCTGCTTTCTCACAGGGAGGGAAATGAGAAGCCATACACAAACCAAACACACCACTGTTAGATAATATGAAGCGTGGCGAAGGACCACTGTAGGTGCATTCAGAAAAACTCAACCCACTTGTTAAAAATCCCCCTCACATCTGTGACAAGCTGACAAACGTTGGACACAGTTTTATAAATCAGTTATTGGGATGCATGGAGACACTGTATATTGATGTGTGAGCATCGAAACAAAATGCACATTGTTTCTAAATTGTCTGTTGCCTGTGCACATCAGTCACATTTGCACCTTTGTTTTATTTCTAACCCCTATCTCTCTCGCTGTAGAATGAGGTGAACGCCATTAAGTGGGATCCCACTGGCAGCTTGCTGGCCTCCTGCTCCGATGACATGACTCTCAAGGTCAGTTCACACAACACACAAATGCAGTGTATGTCACCTAATGGCCAAAAAAAAGGCATAAAACTGGCCTTAATCAGACACATTTTTAAAGAAAAGTGTTGTACCTTGTGTTACCAGTGATTTTTTTTTAATCGCTTCCTTCCTTTCTGGCATAGATCTGGAGTATGAAGCAGGACTCATGTGTCCATGACCTTCAGGCCCACAGCAAAGAAATCTACACCATCAAGTGGAGCCCCACAGGCCCCGGGACCAACAACCCCAGCGCCAACCTCATGTTGGCCAGGTAAGAGTGTAAAGCTGCACCTGAACACCAGCTTCAGTTACAGGAGATTTTATCTCTTTGTGTCATTTGATTGCTACAGTGTAGTTTTGTATTTATAGGTGCAAGATGACAGTGTTTATACAATCCTATCTCAAATTAGGAAAATGAAAAACAGCAGTGTCTTGATATTTTCTCATAATTATGAGGCGATACTCAATCAGGCGGATACTCAATAGTTTATTCAGGTGGGGTGGACCAGTGCTTTACTCTGCTGTGTAGCACATTCTTGTTCTTTTGTTCAATGGGGCATAAAGTGTGTAAAATATTGAACAACTTGTATAAGTTTTCTGACCTCTAATCAGATTTTGGTCGCAGTCTCATTCCTTGAATGAACCTCATCAATAAAATATCTGACAATGATCTCAGGGCTGCGACCTGTAATATGCAGGTTTAACGTGCCGTAATAAGGTTTGCCTGGGCTGAATACTGACATCTCGAGAGACGGTTCTGGTACCTGAGCTGTGTTTTAAGCTGCAGGCTGAGTCACCACATGGCTACCTTAAATGATTTTCAGATGAACCTTATGCTGCAGTGACTCAACTGATCCTGTGGAAATCACAGGGTCAGACAGGCCAGAGTGGGCTTTCCACCTCAACAGCCTACAGTCCTCAAGCGCCTATGTGGACCTGGCAATGCCATCCACTGTGTACTACTCAGTGTGTCATTTTGTCCTTCCATGAAATGCACCTCTCAAATCAATAATTGTAATTACTTATAAGGATTTTTTTTTATCTGAATTAGGAAATAGTTGATATGAGTGACGATATTTTCTCAGGTGAACATAATATTTTTGCATAGACAACTTGTTAAATAGCTTGTTTCAATTGATTAGTAGCTGTCATATCCAGTTGACATACAGTATTTTACAGCCGTGGTACATGGCACTTTATTATTATGCTCCTTCACTCTTTGACACCAAGCTCACATCGCATCCCTCTCCCTAGCGCATCATTTGACTCAACAGTGCGTCTGTGGGACGTAGAGCGTGGGGTGTGTATCCACACACTGACCCGCCACCAGGAGCCCGTCTACAGCGTGGCTTTCAGCCCTGATGGCAGGCACCTCGCCAGCGGCTCTTTTGATAAGTGTGTCCACATCTGGAACACTCAGGTCTGGAATGACAACCAATAACCACATATACACTAATAAACTTTGTGTTAAGTCTACACAAATACGAAAAAGAAGTTGCTTGCCATTTCTAAGATGTGTGTACGTGTTTCTTCAGACTGGTGCTTTAGTCCACAGCTACCGGGGGACAGGAGGGATCTTTGAGGTGTGCTGGAACGCCACAGGGGACAAAGTAGGAGCCAGCGCGTCAGATGGATCGGTGAGTTGTGCTGCATTGAGTGCTTTGACAGACACACATGAACACACACACACACACACCAGCCGCCCTGGCCTCTGTGTACAACTCTCACACCAGTCTACTGACCTGGGGAATCTGCGGGTCAACCCTGTGTATTAAAGGTTTGACCCGGGTAAGCTGACACCATAAAATGGGGTGATGATGACTTATGATGCGAGGCTTCCCTGTTTCAGTGATCTGGCTTGTACATGTGGCATGTGTGGTGGCGACAAGGTCAGAAAACCAGAATTTGAACACAGCTTTGGTGAAATGTAGCATCAAAAATTGAACAACAGTTGATGTTGCAGTGCCATTATTTAACACTAGATAGAGCCACTGTTGTCTGAAATATTAGTCACTGCTTAGTAAATGAACCATTTGTAAATTGTCAATAGCAAACTAACACCAAAAAACACCATCAAAAGTTTTTAGAAAAAATTAGTGAATTTAGTAGCCGTGCAAGAAGTGCTGTGATCAGGGAGATGACAGCAACACCCCATCAGTCAGGCGTTTCTGGTGGATTGCTAGACAGAAGTATTTAGCACAGTTAAAGGGGATACTGCAGCCACCTGGTTGTTAAGCCACGTAACCACTAAAGGAAGTGCTTAAAAAACAAACAAAAAAAACACACGTTAGCGGTCACAGGTACTGGGAGACTGTCCAGGATAAGAGAATTATATACAGAGACCCTTGAAGAAAAGTTTCAGAAAGTCTGCACCTGTTAGCACTACGAGCAGATATGACAAGAACACATGAGGTGGGTTTTGGGAAACAGCTCTTGAATGTCATTAAGTTGCTGAGCAAAATCTGACGCCTATTGGAAATTGCTCAGAAACCAGGAAATCTCAGTTCATTGATGCCTTTCAGCCCTAAGCTGACTTGAACACTGGAAATGCCTTGCCACTTGGTAGGTTCTGCAAAAATACTGGTTTAAGGAGCTCTGAATATGATGCATTGTTTATTGTCCAATTTCTACTCACTTCTGGACCACAAAGCAGGTGTTCAGAACTTACTTTTAATTATTTGTGTGTTGCCCTAGACAATGTCCAACAAAACTGAAATCTTTTATGATCGGCTGTTGCTTTGGACGGATATAGCATTTTACGCAATATTCAGGGTGCCGTGTCAATGTTGTTGTGTGTGCTTATGTACATGAGTAATTGTACACGAGCTTATGTCATAATGTATTAACAATGAATTATATATTTACAATGCAACTAAAAAAAAATCAAACAAAAACCTAGTAGAAACTTTGTCTTAACAAATAAAGGGAAGCTAATATCTGAAGTTATGATGATAATGAAACTCCTGTCGTGTGTGAGTTAGAGCTACTGATGTGGTAGAAACCAGTAGCGTTGTAGTGTCTACTGTCTGCTAATTCCTGATGTTTTAGGATTTGTATAGCACCTGAGAATGGAGTCGTCTAGCGGAACATGACCGAGCTCGGAATGCCTGTACGAGGGCAAAAATAAAGACGTCTGCATGTCACGCCAAATGCTGAGTGCCATAGATGCAGGCACATAACCAAACCGAGCAGCTCCCTCCTCCTCATGTACACACAAGGGTACTTTCCTAAAGATATAGTAATTAATTAGTACCTGAGAATCCTGACGTGTCAATGCGACATTGATGGGCGATCTGACCTCCACAGACCGCTGGAATGACATCATGACTTGGACTGCGCTTGCAAGTGTACGAACGCCTGCCGCACCAATAAGAAAAGAGCTCCTCCTCTCATGTACACACACCCTCAATAGTATATTGAGTCCGATGTAACCTTGCGTTGCCCCACACCGAGAGAGAAACCATAATCACTCATATCTGACACAACACCAAGCCGCAACAAACACAGGATTCTTCTTGCTTTCTCTTTTTATTCCTTTGTACCAGATTTATAAAGATTTTTGTTCTCTGTTGGTGTGTGCATATTGCATATGTTCAGCATCTGGTGTCCTGTGGACATTTGTTGTTTTGAATTTGGATTTTAACTGTAGGTTTTATATTACATGTGGGTTGGGAGAGAAGGGAGGGGGGGTTGGAGTTGTTTGTCTTTTTACCAATTGGTATTCGAAGCTGTTCATTGGGAGATCCATTCATCTTTTTTCTTGGCACTCTTCAAGGTTTCAAAAATGCAGATGTATAGCTCAGAAGATGAAGTGGTTTTAATAATTTTGTCAACTATTTTTATCGAATAGATTTGCTCCATTTGCCATTTTTAACAAAGTCTAAAGCAGTTAATCAAGGGTGAACTGTCCTTTGTTGTATCAAAATAATAGAGATGTTTCAGGTTTTCAACAATTCATCAGGTTAATATAGAGCTCTAAAGAATTCAAACCTCCAGGCTGAGAGATAATCTGTGTAGCTGTTAAACTCCATGTCAATCTCATGTTCTAAACAGCGTTGCTGGGCAGAAAGACAGTTAATGTGCAGTCAGATTGAGGTTTCCTGTCATAAATGAAGAGAGTGATCCTGGACCTGCGTCCTAGCTCTACGAGTAGAGGCCATGCTTTTATGTGTCAGTAGTGAGAAGATGTAGATAGCAATAGCTTGCTTTCTGAGCGTCAATGAGCTTCTGTGGGGAAAGAGAGAGAGAGAGAGGCGAGAGAGAATATGGGAAAACAAGCCCATAACGGCTTGAATCCATCTGACGTAACAATTAATAGTCATAATTGTGCTTGTATTCCAATGCTTAATGGAATCAGACTAAGTTGGTCTATATTTGCTTGGTCATTAGGCTCAGGACATCATGTGGAGTGCCACTCCCTCTGCAGGCACAGGGTTTTGGATCGCACCTTCGTAAACACAACTCAACATTCGCTCACAATCACGACTGAGACAGTGAAATCGAAAAACCTTGCACACTCAAATCACTTGGTCATGTTGAGCAGACCTTCACAACCAACCGAGTCAGCTTAAAATTCACTCTGTAACGTGTGCAGCCTTTCGTATCCAGTGTTTGACCTAAGTACACTACAGTCGTAATAGTTTGGTTTGTGTTGTTGCCAGAGCATTAACACACATACACACTCTCTGGAGACAGGCTGTGTTCAGGGCCTATTGCACGGAATAGACGGCGCTTTTGTTTGTAGTGTTCAGACACTTGCCTGTTTTTGAGGCAAGTCTATGCTTGTTGTTAAGAGCGCACTCGCAGCATATGACTTATAGTAACATGGTATCTGCATATAAATATTATATATATATAAATATATATCTGTGCTATCACAGGGGATTCTTTTTGTAATGCCACTTGTGTGCTGAGGGTGGATTTTATAGAGTAACTTTTTTGAAGAGACGCTTGAAACTAACAGTATGTGATGTTGCTGTGCATCACCAGGGGTTCGTGACCATGAAGGAATGGTTTTTATAAAATACCATTAAACAGTCATAGCGAATTAAAAACAAAAAGAAGAGCAGCCTTTGAAGGGTCTTTTTTCTCTTGCACTTTAGGCTAAAAATGGAGAAACGGAGGTGTGTTTATTCAAGTCATCATAGCCACACCTAATGTTGAAAATGCTCTTAACGATGAATCAGAATTGATGCAGAAAGTGTGGCGTGAAGTGTTCCAGTGGGGAGACGAGGGGGGAAAGGTGTCTTGTCTCAACTCCTCAAGGTTAGACGAACCAAGCCAACTTCATCTCATAGCCATAACTAACATCTAACGGCTTTGAACACAGACACAGACAACACACAGACACACCACACAGACACACACACACAGACACATAGACACACAAACAGCAGTCAGAAGTTTCAGAGATTTTTGTTCATAGAATGTTGCTCGTTTTTTAAAAAGAAAAAAAAAAAAAAATTTTTTGTACTGAAGCTATAGACTATTTTGAAAGTTTGCTTTAATGCAGTCAGCAGTGATTGGACTGTACCACAAAGACACTATTTCAAATGATGTCTATGACAGTGGAATGGTATTTTATAATGGTTTGTTTTTTAGATGATAAGCTTTTTTACACTGCAGTCAAGCGTGTTTGCTATTTTTTGTTCCTACCGAAGTACTAATGTTGACTCTATCTTTGCTTATGTCGGAGAGCCCTTGAAGGTTTTGTACTTCTCAAATTTTGTAATTCTGATTTATTTGTAGCTATGTACTCAAAATGAACAAAAATATAAAATTTGGATTTAATTTGTTGATGTATTATAACACAGAACATGTAAATACCAATTTGCAGATTTTTTTTTTGTGTTGTCTTTGCCCTCACTATGTTGTATCTTCTTTCTCTCTCAACTCACATGGTTGCTGGTCTGCAGCCTCCTGATCTGACTGTTGTAAAATCAATCAGATCTCAAGGTCTAGAATAAATCTATTTTGATAATATCATCGTGTTTGCATTTGGATTTTCACACTTGTCTGGCTTTGGTTGTTAATTGATTGTTATGGACTACAAGTACCTAAACTACAATCCTTGGCAAACACACTGAGTTCAGACCAGTGTTTTTCACATTTTAATGTTGCGCCTCTCTTCCCTCATCATTCAGCTCAATATCCATCATGACAGAGCAAAAACAGAAATTTGAAATGTGAAAATGTGTAGGAACCTGATCAAGTCAAAATTTTAATTATTTAATTAATTTGTTCAACACTTTGGTTTAAGGCAACATACCTGAAAGGACTAATGACATTCCCCAGCCTCAAGACATACTTTTGCTTAGTGCTAATTTGCAAACATTAGTAAAACAAAGCAAAATTTTATTTATTTGCACCTGAAAAACCTGAGAATTTTTAACAGGAACCCCTGCACACCTGCTTATTCATGCAATTTATCAATCGGCCAATCGTGTGGCAAGCAGTGCAATGCATGAAGTCATGCAGCTACAGGTCTGGAGCATCAGGTAATGATCAATCAAAACATCAGAATAGAGAAAAATGTAATCTCAGTGACTGACTTGACTTTGGCTGCAATGTTTCACACTGAATGTAATGAAAGCTGGGATCAGTTGATGTACACAGAGCTGTTGACTAGAGGGCGCCAATGAATCCAAAGCTGAATGACAACGCTTATGTGAACACAATCACTAATGCGTTTCCCATGGAAAATGTGAAGATGGACGTCAGAAAACATGTAAGTCTAAGAAGGGTGAGCAAAACAATTATAGATGGGATGTCGCAGCATAAAGGAAGACTATTCACCTGAAGTCCGCAGAGTACAGATTGCATCATCTACACGAGAAGTAAGTTAGTCATCCTGAAGAGTCTGTGACAAGACAAATCAGGTGTCAAACTGCATGACAAAGCCTGAAATGTTGAGGCAAGCAATCCTGCCGAGCCGCTAGAGCCACACCCAGTGGGTCAGACATGCAAGGAGAGAAAAACAATCTCATTCAAGTTAGACTAAGGTGTCATTATTTGAAAACCACAGTACAAATAAAAAGGTGTAAAAGGTGTATGGGGGATCTATCTATCTATCTATCTATCTATCTATCTATCTGAATGTACAGTCTGAGTATTGCTGCTGACATCCATGATGGCCACAGTTTACCTCTCCTAATGGCTTACTTCCAGCGTGATAATGCACCATGTCTCAAAAGCAAAGGAGGTCAGTCTTCAGTGGCCTGTGTGATGTGGTAGAACGAGAAATTAGCAGCATGAATGTGCAACTGACAAATCTGCAGAATGCGATGCAGTCATGTAAACGGGGTGTTGATCTCAAAGAAAACTTTTCAACATCTTGTTGCTGCTTTGAGAGCAAAGGGAGGCCTCTAACCAGTATTAGTATTATTCTATAGTTCTTGGTGAGTGTACTTTAAAAGTGAGTTTTGAATACAGGCTGCAAAGACAGTATATTAACGTGTGTTTAACAGCATTTTTTAGTGACTATGTTTAAATTTTATTTGTTGAAGTATAGTCAGTAAATGCTGTTGAGCATGACTTTTAAATGTAAAATATCTGCCTATAATCTAAAAGTCCTATAAATCTATAATTTTACAGTAATTTTTTTTAAAAGGGTAGGTGCCTTTAGAACTGTTGACTCCAAGGATCATTTTTAATGGTTTGGACAATGAAGTTACAATACGTCTATAAAACAAACTGCTGCCACCAACACTTTGTACCTATCAGGTTACTGCATTAATATATTTATCAATATCAATATAAATTTAATCAGTGGACTATGCTGAGTAAAATGTAATAGTGTTAACTTTGACTCTTTGCTCTTTCACTGCTGCTGTTTTTTCATGTGCATTGTCAAAAGATTTATCTTTTCTGGCTGCACTGGATTAAAAATTGGAGGTTTCTGCTCTTTTATTAAGCTGTTTGCCATGGTGAATCATAGTATCAGATCTTCACCTGATGAAGTTTTACATCTCAGGTTTAGTCAACTCAGAAGTTCAGGATTAAATTCGAGTTTTGTTTAACTCACTTTCTATTATAGTCCCCAGGAGAGATTCAATGTGCTTCACATAAAACATATGTATAGTACAGTGGCCACACACACACACACACAAACACACACACCACACACACACACACACACACACACACACACACACACACCACACACACATGACACACACACACACACACACACACACAGACACACACACACACACATATTCAAAAGCATGCAAATGTTTAAACAAACAACCAGAACAATTTGACAACTTTGATTTTTTTTTTTTTTTTTTTTTTTATAAGAAAAAAAAAAAGATACAGTCTGGTGTTGCCGTGCTAACCAAGCCAAACTTAAACCTGCTAAACATCATATGTTTAGCAAAGCATGTTTAGAATTGTCATTGTGGCCGTGTTGCATGCAGATGTTAGCACTTAGCTCAAAGCATTGCTGTGCTTCAGTACAGGCCACACAGCACAGTTAGCAAGGCTGCAGACTCTTTTTCCAAATTATGTGGAACATGAAACTACTGCATTTTTCTGCTGTTACATACTGGAAACTATTGAAGAAGTTCAAACAGGGTAAATATTTTTTGGCCGTTTTGAATTTCATTTCAACTATGAAGCAGAAAATTATACAGGACTCTGTCTTCTGCTTTCCTTCTCTTTGCTCATAGGTTCCTCACTTAAGGCTTTGCAGTTCACTCTACTGTTGTAGCTACCAAGAGAGAAAAAATTAACTGCATGTTGTCACAAAAAAGTTCTGTGTGCACCCATCTCTTTTCTGGACAGTCCGTGTGGTTTCATCCCCAGAAGGGATTCATCTTACTTATGCAATACAAAGCATGCTGGTACTATGGTTTTCATGAAGCATTGGTATCACAGGAAAAAGGCAAGGGACAGTGCACAGAGAATAACCTAGTCACGACAAGCTGGAGGTTGCAACAAGCTTGTTCTAGTTCTAGCGAGTTCAAGTGTGCCAAGATGAAGCACTCAAAACTTGCCTGTTAGTCTTTTCTACAAAAATTATAATAAGAAACAAGAGTAAGCTCTGGATTCAGATTACCCTCTCTGTTTTGTTTCAGGCTTCTTCACTGAAGCTACATTATACATTTATGTCCAAGTACGGCAACTGCAACCCCCACAAACATGGGCATGTCATAAGGCATGACTATGCCCATACATACAGCTTCACATGGGAAGAGAGGCTCAACAAGGAGACAATGCAAAAAAAATTATAGCATATGAAGTAAAACATTGTGATAATACAAACAGTATAGGCTATATATGTAAAAAAAAAAAATACATATGAAAACCTGTTAGAAATTGGAAAAATATCATATAATTGACATATACAGCGGGTAAATAAGTATTGAATTTCGTCAACATTTTCCTCAGTTAATATATTTTTTCTGATGGGGTCTGTATGACCATGAAAATTGTCACCAGATGTCGGTAACAACCCAAGTTATCCAACAACATACAAAGGAAATTCAAAAGCATATGTGTCAAAATTAATTATGTGTAATAAAGTGGAATGACACAGGAATGAAGTATTGAACACATGAAGAAAGGAGGTGCAAAAAGGCACGGAAAGCCAAGAAAACAGCTTTGAAATCTGTCAGTATTTACAAAGCAATCCGGCCCTATCAGTGCCAAATTATATCGCTGTTTTAGTCCCTAATTGAATGGCCTATAAAAGGTTGTTCTCAATTACAAGGTGTCAACAATGGCAATTCCATATGGGTAAAAGTCAAAGAGCTTCTCAGACCTTTACGCAAACTTATTTGTAATTGCAAGCAATACGGGTGGCATTGGTTACAGACATATTCTCTAAACTTCTGAATGTTCCCAAGTGAGCAACCGTGGGGCCGTTACTCACGGAAAGTGGAAAGAACATTAATTTCACCATAAACGCACGACCAGGTGCTCCTTGCACAGATTTCTGACAGAGAGTCAAAAGAATAATCAGAAGAGTTGTCCAAGAGCAACGGACGCACTGGCAGAGGCTTTCCAGAAAGACCTGGAAATTATCAGGTACAGTTGTTTTCAAAGAAAAACAGTAATGTAATGCACTAAACCGTATGGCCCTCTATGCCACGCTCACTGCAGCAAGACTCCATTGTTGAAGAAAAAGCATGTTGAAGCTTCATTTGAAGTTTGCGTGCACAACATTTGGACAGCCTATGAAATACTGGGAGTATAGTCCTGATCAGATGAGTCAAAATTGAACCTCTTTGGATGTCATACATACACCATAGTTTGGGGGAGAAATTGGCACTGCACATCACCGCCAAAATACACTATACCGACAGTGAAGTTTGGAGGAGTGGGAACATCATGGTGTGGGCTGTGACAAATTTTACTTTTCAGTGGTTCGATGTAATATTTGGACAATAAGTTAATTGTTCAGCTGTTAAAATATCCTGTTGTTTTTAAATATCTTTTTCACAAGTGTATAAATACATATATACGATTTTTGTTAACTCCCTAATATCGGTATGCGGCCCGCAAAAATACAATATCGCAACTATCGTAGGGCTCTAGTCATAAGTCATAAAGTAGTAAAGAGCATAAGAAGGTCTATATTAAGGTTTGTTCCGATGGACGATGATTCGGTTGATGCGATGATCATCAGAACGATCCGCCGATTTGGCTCATGTCTTCGCAAATTGTCAAGGTGATATTTGGACTTGTTTTACCATTAATATGGTAACGTCATCTAATCTGTACGCTATTTAAATTAATACTAATTTAAATTTTGCCTGTCACAGTCTAACGTATTAAAACCGATGCTTCACACATGAGCGCCACACATGTGAACACTAGACCGATCAGCTGATTTGGTAGATGAAGCCGCTTGGTTGTGGTAGGAGCTGTTGTGAATTTAAGAGCAAGATAAATATTCACTTGAATACAGGCTGGGATCCTCTAAGTAAAGCCTTTTCAAGCAATTATTGACACTTTTGGTTTCAAACAGTTTGAGGCTGAACCAACCGATCACTGCTGGCAAAACATCTAGACTTGCTATCAATCCCGTGGGAATTTTGAGGTTATCTGTCTGACTTGTCTCTCTCGTCACTTCTGCAATCTCTTATATTTTTTTTATCAAGTTTTGAAGGCAACACCAGCCTGTCCACACATTAATGGCGCAAATGTATTTACCACACTCGAGGCCCTCGCTGCGTTTTCACTGTAGGCAATTGACTCCAATCGAATTTGTACTACTAATTAAACACAGCTCTGTCTAGCCCTCTTGGGCTTCGTTGCACCACTAAAAACAGAACGGTTAAAAAGGAGGTCTACACGCGTGGTTACTGGAAGAAACACCCGAGCCCTGAAAGCAAGGCCTGAGGAGATTGGAGGGCAAATGGTGCAAATCAAAATTCTTGACCGCACTGACTTTCAATGGCACAGGTCCTGTGTTAAAATACACGTGTGCTCTCCCCTTGCTAGATGGCCGGCTCTTCTCTCGGTTATTAGTAACCAATAACACAATCATAGATTTCTTTTTTGATACTGGTAGCTAAACTCAACTCAGGCAGGCAGCCACCTCTTAGCTGCTCGCCCTTTAAGCCCATGACTTTCTAGACTTTTTTCAGTAATAAAATAGGCGGATTAGACTAAAATCACCTCTTTTTTCGCAGCTTCTACAGAACGCAGCAGAGCCATTATATTGAGTCCCTTTTACTCTGCATTTTAACAAAATTCGAGACCTGTCTCTTGAAGGACTGTTGAAGATGGTTTTATCTTCTAAACCTACATCTGTTCTGCTGGATTCTACCAGCTAAGCTCTCAAGACTCTGGCGCAATGCTTGGGAACTTTTCAGTGCTGAACTTATTCATTTATGACTCACTTCTGGCAGCTGTTCCCCAGCAGCTTTAAGCTACTGTTGTTAAGCCTTTACTTAAACACACCTTGATCCAGGATGCTTATAATTATCGACCAGGTTTCTGTCTTTAAAAAGGAAGTTTTTCCTTGCCACTGTCGCCTAGTGCTTGGTCCTCTGTTTAAATAATATTATAACGAGAAGGTTTGAGAATGCCTGCTCGATTTGGAAGTGCTTGTGATAACTATATGTTGTGAATTGGCGCTGTAGAATAAAATTGACTTTTGAAGAGAAAGAA